>NC_134356.1:468734666-469038897 GCF_048569485.1 Anomaloglossus baeobatrachus
AACCAAGTCTCTGGGTGCCACTTCCCTCTTGGGGACCTTGTCCGGGTCCCGTCCCCTGCAGCAATGCCTGGTGGTCTATAACCTAATTTCGTGCACAGAATATGAAAGTGTTCAGGTGGCCCGTAAGCTTGGAGCTGTCCGGGCCCCGCCTCCTACGATGGGTAGCAGAGGAGCTTGCTCTCAGGGGCTCTCAGGGGCTCAATCTTGTGATTTCAGAGGGCTGCTTTGCTTGGAAATCCCTATCCCCCTCGTTGCGCTAGTGCCCCTAATCTCTGAGCTTCGTGGGAACAGTTCATAAAGGCCCTGTTCTCCACAGGTTAATTGCCGGGTTGCTTGAAGCTTCTCCCTGACCTAGGGTCCAGTACCCCAACGTGCTTTCGGCCCCAGACCGGGTATTGGACTGCAGCTGCTGACCGTCCTCCTTGACTAAGCCAGCACCCAGTCCCAATCTCCCGCGACCGGGTGTCCGACTCCTCCGGGTCCAGACCACCGTCTGCAACCCAATCTACATTCCTCTGGGAGCTCCAACTCCCAGCTTCCACACACTTTGCTCCCCTGCAGCCAACTGACTTGTCCCCTCCCACCTCCCTGTCTGACCCCTAGGTGAGCGGCCCTATTCCAGCTTAGCAGCCCACTGGTGTGCCTGACAGGGTGTGGTGCGAGGTGTGATTAGGATTTTTAGATGCGGGTGGAGGCAGTACTGCAAGTTGGGAACCCAGAACCATGGGGGGTTGAGTACTGCACTGAGAGATGAAGAGCATGCAGTACCCTGTGACTACCTGACTAGTCCAGGGGCGTCACAGATGCACAGTCACAAGCTCGCAGCCTATTAGGTGATGCCCATACTATTAGATCAGGCGGGCTGCCAAGCTGTACCCCATCTGTGCACCATACAAGGACAGGAACTCTAATATGAAAGGCCTAACAGAAAGGGACCTGGCTGTATCCTGTACAAAAAAATATAAGGTTTTTAGGTGATATTATGGCCTTAAAACGGAAGCCTACAACCCTCGTCACGGGAACCTCATGCTTGTAGGTCCCTACACTATATATAACATAAAAAAGCAGCAAAAAAGAGGAATAAATATCATTATTTGCAGCAAAGATGGGGCTGCAGTTGTACAATGCCCAGGCCAAAAACTACTACTACTCTAGCAGGATACAGCTAAGCTAGTGTAGGGACCTACAAGCATGTATAGATATGTTACACTATACATTTGGATAATTCTTTTGGTGCATTGTATATGTTTGACATAATACTAAAGTATAGCATCAAATCATCTAAAAATAATAGTCATATTTGTATATGAGCATTGATAATAGCAGTAAAGCTCACTACTATCATCACAAACTAGTGTTCTGTTGTCACAGTACAGTAGAGGGATGCAGAGCCACTGTTCCCAAAACCAGTCTTACCCAGAGAGGGGAGTGACTACACAGTCTTCACCAGACCCTCTGATGTTGAGGTTATACTTGTCTGATGATAGGCACCAGGTACCACTCCAGGGCAGGTTGTCATGCTCCTACCTAGGTGCAAGGCGAAACGGGAAAAGGAATAGAGTGCCACTAGGGAAGGAGAGCGAGGGGCAAACCCTGACACTTACCCTCAGCAGCCCTGAGCTCCCTGACGTCCCTACATGGGTTCTTTCATTCCATGCAGCAATCACGTTCTTATCAATGTCTTTCCCTGAACACAGTCCTGTGTAGTGCGCAGGGCAACAGGAATGCTAGTCCTGCTCTAGGTTAAAGATACAGAGTGGATAAGATAGACAAGGGTAAAGTAAACAGTAGAGATGAGCGAACCGGTCGCGGTTCGGCTCGAGGTTGGTTCGCCGAACGGACCTCCCGTTCGAGTTCGGTTCGTCGAACGTTCGACGAACCGAACTCGAACTGCATAGGAAACAATGGCAGGCAATCACAAACACAGAAAAACACCTAGAAAACACCCTCAAAGGTGTCCAAAAGGTCACAAACAACTCACAACACATGGGAAAGTGACAAGGACATATACTCATGCGAAAACAAAAGAGCTGGACAAGGAAAAAGAGTAGGACACACAGATATATGAGTATATGCAAGGAAACATCGATTCCATTATTGTGCAACTTGAGCCCTGCTCATTTTAGGCTTCCAATGTTGATAAATTGCCTGAGCTCGCCACGTACGTCTTGGGGATCTTGTCGTGTCCTGCAGCCAGCGTTCTCTCGGAACCTGTCTTCAGTGCTGCTGTGGGTCTGCTGGCAGATAAGCACACGTGTCTGTCCACTGACAATGTGAAAAAAGGACATATATATATATATATATATGTGAGAATCGGGTTTTAGCCGCGCTAAGAAACCACTGTTGCCAGGATGTAGTTTATATTGAAAAACTCTTTCTTTATTACAGCATCCAACGCGTTTCAGAGACATAAGCCGTCTCCTTCTTCAGGGAAAAAGAGAATAGATTCTCTTTTTCCCTGAAGAAGGAGACGGCTTATGTCTCTGAAACGCGTTGGATGCTGTAATAAAGAAAGAGTTTTTCAATATAAACTACATCCTGGCAACAGTGGTTTCTTAGCGCGGCTAAAACCCGATTCTCACATATATATATATATATATATGTCCTTTTTTTCACTAAGTCTTCACGGGGCTGCTGCTGGAACCACGCGGACACTCATATGCTTTACAAGGGGTTGTGACTGGCACAACCGCTCCAGGTGAGTGTATCTTTCTACATCCTTACACGGTTAATACCGGGTAAAACCCTATTTGCGCCTTTTCTCCCCCCTTTCAGCACTGACAATGTGGACATGGCTCTCAGAGGACTTTTCTTCCCCTGGGTCAGCCAGGGGACGGGAAAGGCACGCGTATTTTTGAGAGTGCTTCATGCAAAGCATCTTTTTCTTTTTCAAAAGGGGGCTCAACCGATGCCAGTCAAGTGGGGTGTGTGTGGCCCAGTTAGTGGCAACGAGGGAGACTGTGGTTGGAGTCCCCTCGCTGTGTTTCTAAAAGAACCAAGATGAACAAGTCATGGCTCTCAGAGGACTTTTCTTCCCCTGGGTCAGCCAGGGGACGGGAAAGGCACGCGTATTTTTGAGAGTGCTTCATGCAAAGCATCTTTTTCTTTTTCAAAAGGGGGCTCAACCGATGCCAGTCAAGTGGGGTGTGTGTGGCCCAGTTAGTGGCAACGAGGGAGACTGTGGTTGGAGTCCCCTCGCTGTGTTTCTAAAAGAACCAAGATGAACAAGTCATGGCTCTCAGAGGACTTTTCTTCCCCTGGGTCAGCCAGGGGACGGGAAAGGCATGCGTATTTTTGAGAGTGCTTCATGCAAAGCATCTTTTTCTTTTTCAAAAGGGGGCTCAACCGATGCCAGTCAAGTGGGGTGTGTGTGGCCCAGTTAGTGGCAACGAGGGAGACTGTGGTTGGAGTCCCCTCGCTGTGTTTCTAAAAGAACCAAGATGAACAAGTCATGGCTCTCAGAGGACTTTTCTTCCCCTGGGTCAGCCAGGGGACGGGAAAGGCACGCGTATTTTTGAGAGTGCTTCATGCAAAGCATCTTTTTCTTTTTCAAAAGGGGGCTCAACCGATGCCAGTCAAGTGGGGTGTGTGTGGCCCAGTTAGTGGCAACGAGGGAGACTGTGGTTGGAGTCCCCTCGCTGTGTTTCTAAAAGAACCAAGATGAACAAGTCATGGCTCTCAGAGGACTTTTCTTCCCCTGGGTCAGCCAGGGGACGGGAAAGGCACGCGTATTTTTGAGAGTGCTTCATGCAAAGCATCTTTTTCTTTTTCAAAAGGGGGCTCAACCGATGCCAGTCAAGTGGGGTGTGTGTGGCCCAGTTAGTGGCAACGAGGGAGACTGTGGTTGGAGTCCCCTCGCTGTGTTTCTAAAAGAACCAAGATGAACAAGTCATGGCTCTCAGAGGACTTTTCTTCCCCTGGGTCAGCCAGGGGACGGGAAAGGCACGCGTATTTTTGAGAGTGCTTCATGCAAAGCATCTTTTTCTTTTTCAAAAGGGGGCTCAACCGATGCCAGTCAAGTGGGGTGTGTGTGGCCCAGTTAGTGGCAACGAGGGAGACTGTGGTTGGAGTCCCCTCGCTGTGTTTCTAAAAGAACCAAGATGAACAAGTCATGGCTCTCAGAGGACTTTTCTTCCCCTGGGTCAGCCAGGGGACGGGAAAGGCACACGTATTTTTGAGAGTGCTTCATGCAAAGCATCTTTTTCTTTTTCAAAAGGGGGCTCAACCGATGCCAGTCAAGTGGGGTGTGTGTGGCCCAGTTAGTGGCAACGAGGGAGACTGTGGTTGGAGTCCCCTCGCTGTGTTTCTAAAAGAACCAAGATGAACAAGTCATGGCTCTCAGAGGACTTTTCTTCCCCTGGGTCAGCCAGGGGACGGGAAAGGCACGCGTATTTTTGAGAGTGCTTCATGCAAAGCATCTTTTTCTTTTTCAAAAGGGGGCTCAACCAATGCCAGTCAAGTGGGGTGTGTGTGGCCCAGTTAGTGGCAACGAGGGAGACTGTGGTTGGAGTCCCCTCGCTGTGTTTCTAAAAGAACCAAGATGAACAAGTCATGGCTCTCAGAGGACTTTTCTTCCCCTGGGTCAGCCAGGGGACGGGAAAGGCACGCGTATTTTTGAGAGTGCTTCATGCAAAGCATCTTTTTCTTTTTCAAAAGGGGGCTCAACCGATGCCAGTCAAGTGGGGTGTGTGTGGCCCAGTTAGTGGCAACGAGGGAGACTGTGGTTGGAGTCCCCTCGCTGTGTTTCTAAAAGAACCAAGATGAACAAGTCATGGCTCTCAGAGGACTTTTCTTCCCCTGGGTCAGCCAGGGGACGGGAAAGGCACGCGTATTTTTGAGAGTGCTTCATGCAAAGCATCTTTTTCTTTTTCAAAAGGGGGCTCAACCGATGCCAGTCAAGTGGGGTGTGTGTGGCCCAGTTAGTGGCAACGAGGGAGACTGTGGTTGGAGTCCCCTCGCTGTGTTTTACATGCTTTTAGAAGGGCATGACATGGCTTGGAGGTTGACTTTCATCATATGCAAACTGTTGGCTACCAAAATGCTGCCTTTCCAACAACTGTGGTTATAGGCAATGAGGAACATACTGATGAAGATGAGACGCAGATACCCGATTGGGATGACAACTTAAATATTCGGTCAGGGCAAGAAGAAACTCGGTCTGAGGGGGAGGGGAGTGCAAACACAACAATTGATGATGAAGTTCTAGATCCCACCTACTGTCAACCCACAGTCAGACACTCGAGGAGGTCAATAGAGGCGGTGGAGGAGGATGCAACCGACGTCGAAGTAACCTGGCGCCTTCCTGGACACAGTCGGAGCACTGGTAGCACGTCTACAACTGCATCCTCAGCCACCACTCTGCCTCTGAGCATTATTCGGGGTGGATCAACAGGTCGCATGGCCTCTAAGCCTTGCCTAGCCTGGTCCTTTTTTGACATAAAAAAAGATCGGCCAAATTATGTGATCTGTAACATTTGGCATGGTTATCTTAGTAGAGGTCAAAACCTCAGCAGTTTGACAACTTCTTCCATGAATCGTCACATGAATAAATATCATATGGCCTGGTGGGAAGCTCACCGTGCTGCAATGCGGCCTAGTGGAGCCAACCATCCACCGCCTGCCCCTTCCAGGGCATCCGCGCGCTCGTCATCTTCTAGGACTGTGGGGACAGCTGTCACACCTGTTTTTCCACCCACAACTTCCACCACTGTAACCGCAACAGGCAGTTTGCTTGGTAGGTCGTCAGTTGGTTTGGAAGGGGAAACAAGTGAGTGTGTACAGCTCTCTCAGACATCGATAGCACCAACTTTGGATGAAGGCAACATCATGTCTCCGCCTGCACTTTCCTCACAAAGCTGCATTTTTCCAGGGACACCCTACTCAACACCGTCTACACACAGCAGCCAGATCTCTGTCCCTCAGATGTGGTCAAATAAAAGGCCACTTCCTGCGACCCATGACAAAGCGAAGAGGTTGACTCTATCCCTCTGTAAGCTGTTGGCTACAGAAATGCTGCCTTTCCGCCTAGTGGACACACAGGATTTTAGAGACCTTATATCTGTCGCTGTGCCCCAGTACCAGATGCCTAGTCGCCACTACTTCTCTAAGAAAGGTGTGCCCGCGCTACACCAGCATGTCGCACACAACATCACCGCTTCCTTGAGAAACTCTGTGTGTGAACGGGTGCATTTCACCACCGATACTTGGACCAGTAAGCATGGACAGGGACGTTACATGTCGCTGACTGGGCACTGGGTAACTATGGTGATAGATGGTGAAGGGTCTGCTGCACAAGTCTTGCCGTCCCCACGACTTGTGTGTCAATTCTATGTCTGTCCAAGTTCCGCCACAGCTTCTGCATCCTCCACCTCATCTGTGTCCTCCACCTCCGCCCCAAGCCTGCCTGGTCAGGCCACCAGCGTTCTCACTGCGCAGAAGGAATCACGCACCCCTCATTACTATGCTGGCAGCAGAGCGCAACGGCATCAGGCGGTCTTTAGCTTGACATGTCTTGGGAATAAGAGTCACACAGCTGAGGAGTTGTGGTCAGCTCTGCGGTCCGAGTTTAATAAATGGTTGTCTCCACTCAACCTGCAGCCTGGTAAGGCCGTGTGCGACAATGCTGCAAACCTGGGTGAGGCCCTTCGCCTGGGCAAGGTGACACACGTACCTTGTATGGCTCACGTGTTGAACCTTGTCGTCCAGCAATTTTTAACACACTATCCCGGCCTAGATGGCCTTCTGAACAGGGCACGAAAACTGTCAGCTCACTTCCGCCGTTCAAGCGCCGCAGCAGAGCGACTTGCATCGCTCCAGAAGTCTTTCGGCCTGCCGGTTCATCGCCTGAAATGCGATGTGGCGACACGCTGGAATTCAACTCTCCACATGTTACAGCGACTGTGGCAGCACCGGCGAGCCCTGGTGCAATACGTCATGATGTATAGCCTGGGCCAACGAGATGCAGAAGTGGGGCAGATCACCCTGATGGAGTGATCTCAGATCAAGGACCTATGCACCCTTCTGCACAGTTTCGACATGGCGACGAATATGTTTAGCGCTGACAATGCCATTATCAGCATGACGATTACAGTCATTTACATGCTGGAGCACACGCTAAACACTATTCGTAGTCAGGGGGTGGGACAACAGGAAGGGGAGGAACTACAGGAGGATTCATATGCGCAAGACACAACAACATCACCAAGGTCCAGACGTTCATCATCACCAACGCGGCAGGCATGGGACCATGGGGGACAGGGATCAACAAGGGCGCATGGTAGCAGGCGACATGTTGAGGAAGGTGCAGGAGGACATGAAGATATGGAGGACGAACTGTCCATGGACATGGAAGACTCAGCAGATGAGGGGGACCTTGGTCAAATTTCAGTTGAAAGAGGTTGGGGGGAGATGACAGAGGAAGAAAGAACGGTTAGCACCTCTATGCCACAAACACAGCGTGGACTTGGTCCGCATGGCTGCGCAAGACACATGAGTGCCTTCTTGTTGCACTACCTCCAACATGACCCTCGTATTGTCAAAATTAGAAGTGATGATGACTACTGGCTTGCCACACTATTAGATCCCCGGGACAAGTCCAAATTTTGTGACATAATTCCACCCATAGAAAGGGACGCACGTATGCAGGAGTATCAGCATAAGCTGTTACTCGATCTTAGCTCGGCTTTTCCACCAAACAACCGTGCAGGTGAAGGGAGTGATTCTCCCAGTTGTAACTTGACAAACATGGGACGGCCTCGTCATCTTCAACAGTCTACCCGTACCAGTAGGACCGTATCTGGTGCTGGTAACAGCAATTTTATGGAATCTTTTCATAATTTTTTTAGACCCTCCTTTGCAAGGCCACCAGAGACAACAAGTCTGACACATAGTCAACGGATGGAGAGGATGATACAGGAGTATCTCCAAATGAACATCGATGCAATGACTTTGCAAATGGAGCCTTGCTCCTTTTGGGCTTCAAATCTAGAAAAATTGACAGAGCTCTCCAGTTACGCCTTGGAGATTTTGTCGTGTCCAGCTGCCAGCGTTGTCTCTGAACGTGTCTTCAGTGCTGCTGGGTGTGTGCTGACAGATAAGCGCACGCGTCTGTCCAGTGACAATGTGGACAGACTGACGTTCATCAAAATGAACAAGTCATGGATCCAGAAGGAATTTACTACCCCTGTGTCATCCTGGGGAGAGTAAATGCTTGTGGATTTGGAATGTGCTTGATGCAAATCAAAACATCCTGTTTGCAACTAGGGCACAAGTGCTGCCACTGATGGGGTGTCTGTGTGCCCAATTTTGGGAAAAAAGGTAGACTCCGCTTGGAGTAACCCTTGCTTGCTGTGTTTTTTAAAAATGATACAAGATGAACAGATCTGAAGGCAAGATGAAGGCAACATCATGTCTCCGCCTGCACTTTTCTCACAAACCTGCATTTTTCCAGGGACACCCTACTCAACACCGTCTACAGACAGCAGCCAGATCTCTGTCCCTCAGATGTGGTCAAATAAAAGGCCACTTACTGCGACCCATGACAAAGCTAAGTGGTTGACTCTATCCCTCTGTAAGCTGTTGGCTACCGAAATGCTGCCTTTACGCGTAGTGGACACACAGGATTTTACAGACCTTATGTCTGTCGCTGTGCCCCAGTACCAGATGCCCAATCACCACTGCTTCTCCAAGAAAAGCATGCCCGCGCTACACCAGCATGTCGCACACAACATCATCACCACTTCCTTGAGAAAATCTGTGTGCGACAGGGTGCATTTCAACACAGATACTTGGACCAGTAAGCATAGACAGGGTCATTACATGTCACTGACTGGGCACTGGCAAACTATGGTGAGAGATGGAGAAGGGTCTGCTGTACAAGTCTTGCCGTCCCCACGAGTTGTTTCAATCCTTGTTCTGTATGTAGAAGTTAATACACTGCTTCTGCCTCTTCAACCTCGTGTGGGTCCTCTACCTTGGCGCAAACCCTGTGTGGTCAGGCCACCCTTCCTTGCAACTGCGCACAAGGACTACCACACACCTCCTTACTATGCTGGCAGCAGAGCTCAATGCCATCAGGCAGTCAAAGTTTTACTTTGAAATGTATGGGAAATGTGAGTCACACCGCTATTCCAGAGAATAGTAGTCAGGCAGGGTCAAAACATTAATTGAGGAACAGGAACAGAATGGGACGGCCAGGACTTAATCAGAAAACAAGCAGAGGTGAAATGCGTATCGGCCAACAAGGTACATAAACAGCAAGCAGGAAAAGTAGTCAGGTAACAAGCACACAAAATCATAAAACTGAACTGGGGGTAAAATTAACCAGAGGTTCATAGCTATGTCTGGCAGTGGTCTGCAGACAGGATGGGCATAAAAAAGGGTGTGGTGTCTTCCCATTGGTTGTAGCTGAATGATGGTATTTCATCTGTGAGATACCCACCAGCTACATTCAGCCAGAGATTCTGCATCTGTCAAGGTAATGCAGCCCAGTGGGTGAGCATAACCTGCGTCCACCTGCGCCGCTGGCATCGACTACTCTCCCATCATCAGCACTATTCATGAAAGGAACACGTTGTCACCTGGCAACCGGAGTACAAATTGACGGAGCGGACTACGTTGGTGACTTAACAGCCGTGTGCGGCAATGATGCAAACCTGGCTGTGGGCCATCGTCAGGGCAATGTGACACACGTGCCTTGTATGGCTCACGTGTTGAACCGAATTCTCCAGCAATTTTTAAAACACCATCACGGCCTACATGGACTTGTGCAGCGGGCACGCTCACTATGTGCTCACTTCCATCGTGCGCACACAGCAGCTCAACAACTTTCATCACTCCGGAAGTCTTAGGGTCTGGCAGTTAAACGCCGGAAATGCGATGTTCCGACACGCAGTAATTGGAATCTGCACATGTTGCAGCGTGTGTGGCAGCACCGCAGAGCCCTGCTGAAATACGGTAATACATATAGCCTGGGATAACTTGATCCAGAGGTGGTGCAGATCACGCTGCTGGAGTGGTGTCAGATCAAGGACCTATGCACCCTGCTACACAGTTTTGAAATGTCGACGAAGATGTTTAGCACTGGCAATGTCATTCTCAGGGTGACAATTCTGGTCATCTACATGATGGAGCACACTGTAATTATTATTCAGAGTCAGGTGTTGGGACAAGAGGAAGGGGAGGAAGTACAGGAGGAGTCATATGCGGAAGGGATAACAAGATCTACGAGGTCCAGATGGTCAGCGGCACCTATGCGGCAGTCATGGTGAGGGAGAGGGATTAACAAGGGCGCATAGTATCAGCAAAAAGTGTTGATGAAAGTGCAGGAGCCCATGAAGAAATGGAGGACGAACTGGCGATGGGCATGGAAGACTCAGCAGATGAGTGAGAGCTTGCTCATATTTCGGTTGTGCGAGGTTGTGGGTAGAGGACAGAGGAAGTATGCACGATTCTCACCTCTCTGCCACCAACACACCAAGGACTTGGTCCTCCTGGATGCACAAGACACATGAGCGGATTCTTGCTGCACTACCTACAACATGACCCTCGGATTGTACGAATTCAAAGTAATCCAGATTACTGGGTTGCCACACTGTTAGATCCCCGGTACAAGACAAAATTTGCCGAACTAATTCCTGCCATAGAAATAGACGCACGTATACAGGAGTATCTGCAGAATGTGGTACGCAATCTTAGATCTACTTTTCCACTAAACACCAGTGCTGCACAGAGTGAATCTCAACGCTTTGTCATGGATAGGAGGAAATGGTCTTTTACTTGTCCACATCGGAGGGACCGAGGGATGGCTGCTGTGCTGAGATGGCGTTGAGTACGGTGTCCCTGCACAGTTGCACTTTTGGCCATATCCCAAAATGAGTTGGAAAAGGACAGATGCTGTTGGAAAGGGGAACAGGTGTGTTGGAAAGGGGAAAAAAATTTTGGTCCGTGGATTTGGTGGTTAAGCAACTGTAACATTTGCTGAAGAAACAACATCTGTTACAGTGGGACTGGCAGATTTGGATAAAGTGGTATATAATCTGTGACCGCTATATAACGAAAATTAATAAGAAAAGAAAGAGAAAGGTATATATCCCCATCAGCAGTCAGTGTCCACCGTGCTCCCAGTTGGAAAAGGAGAGGTTGGCAACTGGAAGGTTTGGTGGAGGATACAGAGCTGTGTGGCTATGAAACTAATAGTAGCCTGAACCGAGTTAGACGCCATTCGGATCTGGAGACTGTGAGCCCTGTTAGCGTCACAGGGTCCACATGCCCACCCAGCCCAGGAACTCCCTGTTAACAACACAGGGGCCATTGAGTACGCTGACCGTGTGCGTAGGGGCCACACCTGTGGACAGCAGGCGCATCAGCAGCAGCAGGCCTGTTAATGCCACTGGGCTGCACAAGCAGGACTGTTAGGACAGGAGCTGGTCTTAACCGTTCTGCGTTACCAACTGTGGTGGTGGCCTGCATCCACCACCCTATCCCTGCCTACCTCTGGCCTAAAGCCGCAATGGGTTCAACACATGGAGGTGTGCTCTTTCGGAGCATAATAGAAGACTGTGCACCTCCTTGTTGGCTCCAGCCCCTTTGATAACCTGGGTCCGCCCCAAACCATGGTGAACCACAATGCACCTCCTATAGACAAAAGTAGAGTGACACGTCGTGAGTGGCATAACTAGCGTCCTATTTGGAAACGCAACTTCAATGATGACCTCATGGCTGCCATGACCCAAACACCTCACCAGTCATCGTCTGACCATCAATAATGCGATGACAAGTCATAGGTGTGGGCCTCTGCAAGCCATTTGGGAGGACACCTGATGCCCTGTGGTCTATATGGGACCCCCACATCAGGGCCAGGGCCAAAGAGTTCATTACCGGACCTAGTCTCTGATGCAGGAAGTGCCTGAGCATGCTCAGTAGCATGAAATACAGTCTCTGAAAAAAGACTATCAGCTTTAGCATGGTGTCTAGGCACAAAACAGGACTTAGACCCGGCACGGAATGCAAGCACCTGTGCAAAGAGGCTTTTCACACTTAGTGTGGGAGCATGCGCTGTATCCCGAAATGAAGACTTAGCGTCAGGAATGGCACAGTCAGGCTGAGCATACTCACTAGGCGAAACACTGTAATTATGCTGCAGCTGGGGTACATCGGCACACGCATGCGCACTTGCTGCCTCTCCACACTTAGACGTGGAGGGGAAATTTGTCTTGGAGATGCTGTCTATGAACAGAAGGAAAAGCTAAAGGAAGCCTGACTTTCTATCCCTCCGAATTATGAAATGCAGCAATGAATTCCATGAGTTTGCTATAACATTAGCGTAGCAAAATGTGCATGAGGGTGTGATGTAGAGGTGCTAGAAATAGCTTGTCACCAGTGGGGCACTAATGGAATACAACAGCCAGTTCTATGATGCCACAAAATGGCAGTATTTTGTGCTATCATTATAGCTTATTAAAAACAGAGCACGAGGTTGTCATGCAGAGGTGCTGCACATAGATTTGCAGTAGTGTGAATAGACAAAAGTACAATAGCCACGTTTAGGATACAACTAGGTACAGTGAGTGTTTGCTAGTATAATGGCTGAGTTTAAAAAAGTTAGAGTGTGCAATGCAGGCAGATGTCCTGCAAATAACGTTCCAATACTGTGAATTGACAAAAGTACAATAGCCACGTTTAGGATACAACTAGGTACAGTGAGTGTTTGCTAGTATAATGGCTGAGTTTAAAAAAGTTTGAGTGTGCAATGCAGGCAGACGTGCTGCAAATAACGTTCCAATACTGTGAATAGACAAAAGTACAATAGCCACGTTTAGGATACAACTAGGTACAGTGAGTGTTTGCTAGTATAATGGCTGAGTTTAAAAAAGTTAGAGTGTGCAATGCAGGCAGACGTGCTGCAAATAACGTTCCAATACTGTGAATAGACAAAAGTACAAAAGCCACGTTTACGATACAACTAGGTACACTGTGTGTTTGCTAGTATAATGGCTGAGTTTAAAAAAGTTAGAGTGTGCAATGCAGGCAGACGTGCTGCAAATAACGTTCCAATACTGTGAATTGACAAAAGTACAATAGCCACGTTTAGGATACAACTAGGTACAGTGAGTGTTTGCTAGTATAATGGCTGAGTTTAAAAAAGTTAGAGTGTGCAATGCAGGCAGACGTGCTGCAAATAACGTTCCAATACTGTGAATAGACAAAAGTACAAAAGCCACGTTTAGGATACAACTAGGTACAGTGAGTGTTTGCTAGTATAATGGCTGAGTTTAAAAAAGTTAGAGTGTGCAATGCAGGCAGACGTGCTGCAAATAACGTTCCAATACTGTGAATTGACAAAAGTACAATAGCCACGTTTAGGATACAACTAGGTACACTGTGTGTTTGCTAGTATAATGGCTGAGTTTAAAAAAGTTAGAGTGTGCAATGCAGGCAGACGTGCTGCAAATAACGTTCCAATACTGTGAATAGACAAAAGTACAAAAGCCACGTTTACGATACAACTAGGTACACTGTGTGTTTGCTAGTATAATGGCTGAGTTTAAAAAAGTTAGAGTGTGCAATGCAGGCAGACGTGCTGCAAATAACGTTCCAATACTGTGAATTGACAAAAGTACAATAGCCACGTTTAGGATACAACTAGGTACAGTGAGTGTTTGCTAGTATAATGGCTGAGTTTAAAAAAGTTAGAGTGTGCAATGCAGGCAGACGTGCTGCAAATAACGTTCCAATACTGTGAATAGACAAAAGTACAAAAGCCACGTTTAGGATACAACTAGGTACACTGTGTGTTTGCTAGTATAATGGCTGAGTTTAAAAAAGTTAGAGTGTGCAATGCAGGCAGACGTGCTGCAAATAACGTTCCAATACTGTGAATAGACAAAAGTACAAAAGCCACGTTTACGATACAACTAGGTACACTGTGTGTTTGCTAGTATAATGGCTGAGTTTAAAAAAGTTAGAGTGTGCAATGCAGGCAGACGTGCTGCAAATAACGTTCCAATACTGTGAATTGACAAAAGTACAATAGCCACGTATAGGATGCCACTAGGTACACTGAGTGTTTGCTAGTATAATGGCTTAGTAACAATGAGTTGTAGTGTGCAATGCAGGCAGACGTGCTCTGCAAATGTCTTTGCACTAGTGGGACTATAGCAAAGTCCAATAGCCACGTTTAGGATGCCACTAGGTACACTGAGTGTTTGCTAGTATAATGGCTTAGTAACAATGAGTTGTAGTGTGCAATGCAGGCAGACGTGCTCTGCAAATGTCTTTGCACTAGTGGGACTATAGCAAAGTCCAATAGCCACGTATAGGATGCCACTAGGTACACTGAGTGTTTGCTAGTAAAATTGCTTAGTTTAAAAAAGTTGGAGTGTGCAATGCAGGCAGATGTGCTCTGCTAATGTCTTTGCACTAGTGGGACTATAGCAAAGTCCAATAGCCACTTTTAGGATGCCACTAGGTACACTGAGTGTTTGCTAGTAAAATTGCTTAGTTTAAAAAAGTTGGAGTGTGCAATGCAGGCAGATGTGCTCTGCAAATGTCTTTGCACTAGTGGGACTATAGCAAAGTCCAATAGCCACGTATAGGATGCCACTAGGTACACTGAGTGTTTGCTAGTAAAATTGCTTAGTTTAAAAAAGTTGTAGTGTGCAATGCAGGCAGACGTGCTCTGCAAATGTCTTTGCACTAGTGGGACTATAGCAAAGTCCAATAGCCACAGATAGGATGCCACTAGGTACACTGAGTGTTTGCTAGTATAATGGCTTAGTTAGAATGAGTTGGAGTGTGCAGAGGACAAGAGGGTACAGTGGCAGGATTGTGGTGCTCTGGGTAGAGGAATGGAAGCCTGCCTTTCTATTCCCTCCTAATGGTGAAATGCAGGGAGGAAATCCCTGACCTGGGCTACACAGACGCTGTTGCTGTTTGCAGGACCTGTCACTTATGGCTCTCTGACCCTGCCGCTTTGAGCCCTTAAAAGGACTGCTAGAAAGTGCTCTCCCTAAGCTGTCTAACGCTGTGTATGCAGCGCATACAGCTGTATCGGCTATAGGACTCAGGAGGACGGAGCTGCGACACTGATGTCTGACACCAAAGACGCAGAAGGCAGATAATGGCGTTCGTGAAGAAAATGTCCGGTTTTATAATGCAGGGACATGTGACATGCAGATCCTATCACACATGCCGTTGCTTCTCTGGCTCAAAGTCCACTTAGCTGTGTGTGTGTCTGTGATTGGCTGACATGCTGGCCCGCCCCACAAGACGCGCGCGCTTAGGGAAGGAAGACAAGAAAAAAAAAAAAAAATGGCGATCGCCATTATAGAAACAGCAGTGATCTGAAGGCGCTGTTCACGCACACTATACACTGAAATGTGATAATAGTTTGATTCACAGAGTGACTTACACTATTACAGCAGAAACCAAGCTATGATTTAGCTGTTTTTTGGCTGCTAGAACCATTCTCGAACGTTTCTAGAACTATCGAGCTTTTGCAAAAAGCTCGAGTTCTAGTTCGATCTAGAACATGCCCCAAAATCACTCGAGCCTAGAACTGGAGAACCACGAACCACGAACCGCGCTCAACTCTAGTAAACAGCAATTGCACCAAGCACACCAATTTACAGGAAAGAGTAAAGGGGAACGGACCAGTGAGGCAAAGTAAAAAGGGATTAAAAGGAAAGGCAAACACAACACAGCTTCCATACAGCAAACTCCAACTAACGCCCCCTTCACACGTCCGTGAAAATCACGCACGTGTTTCACGGACGTGTCAAAGGTGCGTTTTCCCCTCCGTGTGCCTTGTTTATGGCACTACGTGTGTTCTCCGTGTCTTATACGTAATAACACATGGAGAACGGAAAGCCCCGCCTTACCTATTTTTTCCGGAGCTGTCTGTGGTGCTGAATGACAGTATCCGGCACAGTCCACGCCCCGCTGACGCTGCTTCCGGCCCCCAGTGAAGAAGATGCGTTGTTCAAATTCACTGGAAGACGGATGCAGATGACAGCCGCGGCAGAGACTGCAGGACTCGTGGAGGTATGTGTTTTTTTTAATTTTAAAATGACACGTGTGTTTCTCCGGCGCGTGTCACGTGGACCTGAATCCACACTACATCCATGTGTTACGTGTGCGGGCCGCGAGACATCCGTGCTGCTGGAGAAACACGGACATGCATCCGTGTGGAGCAAACGGGTTCACGTGTGCTCCACACGGAGACACGGGCCAATGGCTAAACACGTGCGTGCACATAAACCCATTGATTTTAATGGGTTTACGTGTGCCTGTGTCTCCGGTATATGCGGGCACGGACCTAGCACGTACCGGAGACACATGCGTGTGAAGGGGGCCTAAGTTTGACTTTATGGTTCAAAGCTCACAGGTTTCCTCTTGAGCCTAGAATTAGCAGAGTTACCACTGGCAACTCTTAGAGTTGAGAGGGGAGTATTTATAGCAGACGTAAATGATAAACTCAGAACAGCTGAGACCTGGCTTTTCATACTGAATTTAGGAGATCAAACAAACTACTTAACCCTTGCAGTATTGGACCCAGGGAAATCTGCACAGCTAGCAGTATTAACCTGTGCAAGTGTGTGTAGCCCTGCACTGCAATCTCCTGACACCAGAAATAGAGGAGACCACTCTTCGATGTGGTAACCTTGTGACAGTTATGTTACAGATCTATAGACATTAAAAAATAGAAGCTTTAAAGAAATATTTCTTTTTTTTTTAAACACTAGAAATATTTGCCTTTAAACCGTAAAAAAAATAAACTAAAATACAAGAATGCAAATAAACTGGACCAATACTTGTCCCAACTTCTCCATGAGCCCGCACCATCATTGATGGTTATCAACAGGTAGAAGACAGACATAACTAAAAATACTGCATTAAATCAATGAGCCTTTTTATCATTGATCTGTTTATAATGCTGAATAATTTTACCATTTGAAGACTATAAAATTACATATTGTACAGTACAAGTACTTATATTCTACTTGAAGCATCGTATTTAAAAATGTTGATTCATTTTATTATTCTGCCATAAAGTAGATGCTTTGCGGAGTTCATCCTCGTCAACTGGCAAAAAATAAATATTTAGAAGATGAATGATTGAATGATTTTTTTGTTTATCACCACTCCATCTTATAACAGAGACATATAGTTAACTAAGTGACAAAAGATCATTATCAGGTCCCATTTAACCAAGAGATAGTCAATAAGTGTTATCGATTTAATGCACCTTCCCCTAAGTAAGCTTTGGTAATAATTACACAGTATGTTAGTATAATACAGTCTACATTGCTGTTCTTGTGTCATTCTTGCTATATATACTGACATTTAAGGCATATTGCATTGCAGATGGCTAACAGACTGTGGTTGCATATAGTACTTGTATCTATTCATAGATGTAGGAATTTAAAGGGGTTGTTCATCCCTGTTTTTATTTTTTTTTTTTAATCACCTATCAAAATATACAAAAAACTGTTATTCTTCTGGTGTTCTGATCGGGATTTCAAGGCCAGATTTTGACCTTAAGGCCATGTGTGCACTAGAAAGTGACTTTTTCTTAAGGACCTTCTTAAAGAATCCCGCACCAGCGGTAAAAAAACGCACCAAAACCGCAACGAAAACCGCATGCGGTTTTACCACGGTTTGTCGTGGATTTTGTGTGGATTTGCCGCAGATTTACTGCTGATTTTCCGCACGTTGGTCTCCGCGGATTTTTACCATTATCTATGGCAAAAACCGCAGGTACCTGCGGAAAAGAAGTGACATGCTCAATAATTCCGCAGCGGAAAATCCGCAGGTAAATCCGCGGGTATAAAAAACGCAGTGGGCGCAAACCCATAGGATTTGCTGGGAATGACTGCAGCAATGTTAGACACATTTTTTGCAGCAAATCTGTAGCAAAATCCGCGGTAAATCCGCAGCGTGCGCACATAGCCTAAGGGTATGTGTACACGATCAGGACCTGCTGTGTCCTAGACGCGGCGGGTGCGGACTTGTGGGGATGCGAGTCTCCTCTGCAGGATCTGGGCTTCGGCATTTCTGGTCTCTCGCTGTGTTCTTATGCGGAGAACACTCTCGTCTCCACATCAAAAAATGTAGATGCTTGCAGCTCGGAAAGCCGCACCGCAGGTCAGTTTACACTATAAATGCCATCCACTCTGTTTGTACAGTACAACGCAGTGTTTTGGACGTGGCGATAACACTCTGGATCCAAAACGCTGTGAACCTTGATTGTGGGCACGCCGCCTTAGGCTGCTGTACAGAAGTCTAAGAAAAAATCCTTTCTGGTAATACTCAACTCTCTCAGTTGGAAGATACACTTTTATCCTTAAAAAACAACCTGCAGGTTTTGATGAAACAGAACACAGCTAATTGCTCTAAGTTACTAGATAAAACAGAGATATGACAAGAAGAAACAGGTCTAGTTGGTCGAATCTTTGCTGCCTTGGTTTTCCAGAGGGCGTTGAAGGCAATAGTTTTGTATTAATGATGATTTATTCAAGAATATGTTAAGGAATACAATACTGGATATTGTTTCTGATAGTATGCTATATTGTTACTCTATTCAAGAAAATAAATAAATGTTATTAAAAAAAAATAATTATGTACACTTGTCTCCTGCTACTCCTTTCTACACTGTTCTTATGTCCTGCCCTGGTAAGATAGGCAAGTTACCACAACAGCCAATTACTAGCCATATACCATACTATGAAGAAAAAGACATGGATCGCACTTCCCAAAAATACAATGATCTAAAGCCGCTAGGCAAAAAATTAACTAGAACATGAGGTTCTTTTGTTACCATTCTGATCAGATTGTATTAAGCCCACTGCCACGTCACGGCAAACCTCTTGAGTGGGTCCCTAACCTGACCTTTTTGTGCGGCACTGTGCACTGACCACCGCCGCAGCGACAAAGCGCCAGCAGGGCGGGCGACCTGGTGCCTCATAGCACCCATGCTGCAAGGCAAAGCCCCCAAGGCTCCAGGCCGCGCCGCCCCACTGACACCACACCACCACAACAACAGCCACCACACAGCACCAGCACACAGTGAGAGGAGCTGTACACTCACCTCCCACTGGCTCCCATATGTGGATTGGGAGCAAAAAGAAGGCTGACCCCTCTTGCAGTCTCCTGCTGATTAAAATCACCTGTGCCAAATGGGGAGAGTGCAGATCCAAGCAAAAAATAGAGGGGGATAGAATGATATATACCATACTATGAAGAAAAAGACATGGATCGCACATGCCAAAAATACAATGATCTAAAACCGCTAGGCAAAAAATTAAATAGAACATGAGGTTCTTTTGTTACCATTCTGATCAGATTGTATTAAGCCCACTGCCACATCACGGCAAACCTCTTGAGTGGGTCCCTAACCTGACCTTTTTGTGCGGCACTGTGCACTGACCACCGCCGCAGCGACAAAGCGCCAGCAGGGCGGGCGACCTGGTGCCTCATAGCACCCATGCACTCTCCCCATTTGGCACAGGTGATTTTAATCAGCAGGAGACTGCAAGAGGGGTCAGCCTTCTTTTTGCTCCCAGTCCACATATGGGAGCCAGTGGGAGGTGAGTGTACAGCTCCTCTCACTGTGTGCTGGTGCTGTGTGGTGGCTGCTGTTGTGGTGGTGTGGTGTCAGTGGGGCGACGCGGCCTGGAGCCTTGGGGGCTTTGCCTTGCAGCATGGGTGCTGTGAGGCACCAGGTCGCCCGCCCTGCTGGCGCTTTGTCGCTGCGGCGGTGGTCAGTGCACAGTGCCGCACAAAAAGGTCAGGTTAGGGACCCACTCAAGAGGTTTGCCGTGACGTGGCAGTGGGCTTAATACAATCTGATCAGAATGGTAACAAAAGAACCTCACGTTCTATTTAATTTTTTGCCTAGCGGCTTTAGATCATTGTATTTTTGGGATGTGCGATCCATGTCTTTTTCTTCATAGTATGGTATATATCATTCTATTCCCCTCTTTTTTTGCTTGGATCTGCACTCTCCCCATTTGGCACAGGTGATTTTAATCAGCAGGAGACTGCAAGAGGGGTCAGCCTTCTTTTTGCTCCCAGTCCACATATGGGAGCCAGTGGGAGGTGAGTGTACAGCTCCTCTCACTGTGTGCTGGTGCTGTGTGGTGGCTGCTGTTGTGGTGGTGTGGTGTCAGTGGGGCGGCGCGGCCTGGAGCCTTGAGGGCTTTGCCTTGCAGCATGGGTGCTGTGAGGCACCAGGTCGCCCGCCCTGCTGGCGCTTTGTCGCTGCGGCGGTGGTCAGTGCACGGTGCCGCACAAAAAGGTCAGGTTAGGGACCCACTCAAGAGGTTTGCCATGACGTGGCAGTGGGCTTAATACAATCTGATCAGAATGGTAACAAAAGAACCTCATGTTCTATTTAATTTTTTGCCTAGCGGCTTTAGATCATTGTATTTTTGGGATGTGCGATCCATGTCTTTTTCTTCATAGTATGGCAATTACTAGCCATAGTTATGCATTTATAGTCACTTAACCTTTATATGTCCAGTCACATAGCCCTGCTCTAGTCTGGTAATTTTTTGTGGTCTTGTCTTCAGTGGTTTCTTCCCCGTTGACTGGGCCTTGCGACAACATTGATTCACGGTGCAACTTTACATATCATGAGGCCTTGTCAATAGGCCTCACACATTGTCATGACACCGCAGAATCCAGTAAGACTCAGCAATACAAGTGCTAAAGATGCCAGGTGAAGACTAAGGCAGGCTTTGCACACTACGACATCGCAGGCCGATGCTGCGATGCCGAGTGCGATAGTGCCCGCCCCCGTCGCAGCAGCGATATGTGGTGATAGCTGGCGTAGCGAAAGTTATCGCTACGCCAGCTTCACACACACACTCACCTGCCGTGCGACGTCCCTGTGGCCGGCGACCCGCCTCCTTGTTAAGGGGGCGGGTCGTGCGGCGTCACTGCGACGTCACACGGCAGGCGGCCAATCAGAGCGGAGGGGCGGAGATGAGCAGGATGTAAACATCCTGCCCACCTCCTTCCTTCCGCATATCCTACGGAAGCCGCAGTGAGGCCGGTAGGAGACGTTCCTCGCTCCTGCGACTTCACACACAGCGATGTGTGCTGCCGCAGGAGCGAGGAACAACATCGGACTGTCGCGTCAGCGTAATCATGGATTACGCCGACGCTGCACCGATGATACGATTACGACGCTTTTGCGCTCGTTAATCGTATCATCCAGCCTTTACACACTGCGATGTCGCCTGCGATGCCGGAAGTGCGTCATTTTCAATTTGACCCCACCGACATCGCACCTGCGATGTCGCAGTGTGCAAAGTGCCCCTAAGGCTATGTGCACACTGAGCGTTATTCGAGAGCGTTTTTGCACGTTTTTCGGATGCGTTTTTGTGCGTTTTTGGGCTCAAAACTGAATGACTTTGCTTCCCCAGCAAAGTCTTTGACTTTTCATCTTTGCTGTTTGCACACAACTTTTTTTTTAGCTGCGTTTTTGAGCTAAAAAAAATGGACATGTCAATTCTTTCCTGCGCTTTAGGATGTGTGCACACGTGTGCATTTTTCATGCATTTCCACAGCATTTTAAACTGCAGCGTAAATGCTATGAGAAATTTTCATAATCCATGCACACGTTGCATTTTAGAATGCAGCATTTTGGATGCTGACATTTTTTTGCCAAAACGCTGCGTTATAAAAAGCAATATGTCACTTCTCTTGTACGTTTCGGATTCATTTTCCACTCTGTCTATGGCAGAGCAAGCATCCTGAATGCATGAATTCTGCATCCATTCTGCAATCCAAAACACAGCTGTGTTTTGAAATGCACATGCGGTGACAAAATGCTGCGGAATATTTATCACGGCAGAATGCAGCCTTCGCACATAGCCTTACTGCGTTTTTCTCCCATGCAATGCATTGGAAAAACGCAGCAAAACGCAGTGATCAAAAATGCAGCAAAACGCAGCCAAAAATGCACCGAAATGCGGTAAAAACACATGCGTTTATTCCCGGTGCGTTTTTGCTGCGGGTGCGTTTTTTACGTTTTTGTGCTTTTTTTGCTGCCAAAAACGTTTAAAAAAAACGCTGTGTGCGCACATAGCCTAAAAAATTTGACCTGACCAGAGTCAGATGGAACAGATAAGGGTCAAGTCAGTTTAATATTTTTTACCTCTTAGCTAACCGTAATCCACCAAAACAATGGCCAGCTGCTGCCCTATTTGCCCACATCCAATCTCAAGTAATTTTGATTTCTTTCTTTATTTTCAATGCTAATTTCAATCATCTTAAAGTGTTAGCTCATCTTTATTCGTTGCCCGTTTATGGAGACAGCAATTGAAGGGGGTTAGATAATAGAATGCATGAACACTTGGTTATAGGACTTAACTCTTAAAAAATTTAATGACTTCCCCAATGGCCATTTTTATTTTTATGTTTTTATTTCTTTCTCTCTGTCTTCAAAAGCCATAACTGATTTATTTTTCTGTTCACATAGACGTACGAGGTATTGTTTTTTGCAGGATATATTTTACTTTTTCATTCTACCATATGATGTCCTGGAAAATGAGAAAAATATTCCAAGTGTGGAAATATTGCACATAAGACATAATTCCAACAATTTTTGGGTTGTGTTTTAACAGTGATGGTTGCGTGGTAAAAATGACCTGGGGACAAGATTCTCCAGATCAGTGTGATTATGAAGACACCAAACATATCTAGTTTTGTATTACTCTAATGGTGAAAAAAAGTAAATTTGTAAAAAAAAATGTTGGTTTATGTTACCATTTTACGAGACCCATAAAGTTTTCATTTTTTTTAATGTGGCAAAAATTAATTAACAATCAGGTTAAATAATTAATTAATTAAATTAATTAATAGGATTTTTAAAAATGTTGTGATACCAAATATGTGTTATTTTAATTATTTTATATTTAAAGGATGAAAAGGCAGGTGATACAAATGTTTATGCTGTTTTTGTATTTTTGTTTTACCTCTTATTATATTTTTTAGCCTTTTCTGGGGACTTGAACCTGAAATCAGGCTCGGTTTTATCGGAGAACTATGATGGCAGACACAAGGTGTCTAAGCAACTCATCAGGAGGGGGTGATAGACTCGTAGTACGGTGAGCCCGCATGCTAGTGCACTGTCAATGCCCTGTCACAGTTTGACTACAGCATTTAGCAGATTAATAGCTCAAATCTTTTCATGGCTTTTAGAAGCAGGCCCTGGTTATGTGGTTATGTGGTTACCCAGCACCTGCTGGGTACGGGGCAGGCTCAGCATTTGATCATGCTCCATACAGCTGCTCCCAATTTGTGCCATACGTGTACAGCATGTACAGTGGATGCTGGTTACATAGTTACATAGGTTGTAAAAAGACCTAGGTCCATCTAGTTCAACCTTCCTCCCCCAATTATATATTTTGTCCCTAAGTCATTTATAACCAACAATGTGTGGACTGAAGAAATCATCCAGCCCTTTTTTGAAAGCTGTTATAGTGTCTGCCATTACTACCTCTTGTGGTAGGGCATTCCACAGTCTGACTGCTCTAACTGTAAGGAACCCTTACCTATTTAGGTGTCGGAATCGTTTTTCTTCCACTCGCAGTGAATGTGCCCTGGTCTTTAGTATTGTCTTGGGAAGGAATAAGTCATGTGCCAGTCCTTTATATTGACCACACATATATTTATACATATAAATGAGATCTCCTCTGAGACGTCTTTTTTCTAAGCTAAACAAATTTAACTTTTTCAACCTGTCATCATATGGGAGGCCTTCCATTCCTTGTAATAATTTAGTTGCCTACCTTTGAACTGACTCTAACTTCTGATTGTCCTTTTTAAAATCTGGAGCCCAAAACTGGATCCCATATTCCATATGTGGCCTTACAAGTGATTTATAGAGGGGTAACAATACGTTGGGCTCATGGGATCTGATCTCTCTTTTTAAACACCCTAAAATTTTGTTTGCTTTTGCAGCTGCTGCTTGACATTGAGTACAGCTGCTCAGCTTATTTGTAACCAGACTACCCAATTCTTTCTCCTGTTCTGTCGTCCAAAGTTTAGTTCTATTTAACGTATACATAGTTATAGGATTACTCTGTCCTAGGTGCATTACTTTACATTTATCAACATTAAATCTCATTTGCCAAGTGTCTGCCCATTCTGACATCTTATCCAGGTTCATTTTTAATATCCTACATAGTTTGGTGTTGTCAGCAAAGTCTGACACTTTACTATCAATCCCATCCACAAGGTCATTATAGGGTAAGGGATTAAATGATCTACATGTTTACAAATGCCAAGTAAGCCTATTTCTTTTTTATCTTTTGAAAATGAATTCAACAATAAAATATTGAATAACATAAAAGACAGAAAATACTTCAAAATTATCTTTTTTTTGTCAACTGTTTAAAAATCAGCAGTGTTTGTTATGTGGCCTCTGAGCAGATGCAACAACTGGTGAACAGAGGATCCACTGGGAAGACAACATGCACTGGAATAAGAAAACCTGCCTGTAACCAAGAAGAGATGCTCTCATTTAGATTCTGGTAAACTGCATTTGGGGATTAACAGAGAATTACAATAATTGGGCAGACAATAAAGGCAGATGCTGGACAATAAGAATTCTTAAGCAAGAGACTAAACAAATATCACATATGTAGATGGTTATTCTGCCGACCAAAGTGGTCTCTGGATGTTTAAAATTATCATGGGCAGAAAGAACAGCAATGCATCTGAGCTCACATCAACCAACTGCTACCTCGTTATGCAATTTAGAGGAAGCAATTAACTTGGAAGAAAATACAGAGCAGTAACCAAGATTTTATTTTCTCTTTATTATGTTTCCTTTACTTCTTTCACTTAGAACCAGTAATTAATACTTTTTACGTTTTGTTTTACTTACATTTTAATGCTTGTTTTGGAACCCTCAATGTAGAGAAAAAGAAAACAAATAAAAGCTACAATATATATCCAGCCACACTCACGATCTTTATTTCATTTCATTGAATATATTGATTACGTTTTTTTGTGTCTTTTTTTTATATAAAATAGCCATAAAAGACTGACTTATTATGGCGGTGACACCTTTAGAGGTGGAGGCATAAGCATGCATCAAATTTAAATATACCATATTTTTCGGTTTATAAGATGCACCCAAAATTTAGAGGAGGAAAATAGTAAAAAAAAATGTTAATATTAAAATGAGGGTCCATCTTATAATCCTAGTGTATCATAATCCTGATGCTTACAAGGGGGGGGGAGCGGCGGTGGTGGAGGGGCTCAGGAAGGTCACAGTAGGCAGAGTCAGTGTGGCTGTGGGCTCAGAGGAGGGGGTGTTGCAAATCAGGAGGGTCAGTGGATGGAGGGTGAGTGATATTGCGGCCTGGGGGGTGTCACTGCATTGATCTGCCGACATGCTGTGGGGTGTCACTGCAGTGGAGAACTCAGGAGGGTCACAGGACAAGGTGTCGGGGTGTTGCTGCAACGGTGGGTGCTGATCTGTCTGCGGACACCATTGAATTGCGCGCGGTTGATGCGATAGACTTCAAGAAAATGGCTGCGGAGGTGGCATGTGCGCAGAAAGGTCTCCGGGGCCATTTTCTTTAAGTCCATTGCGTCACTCTGCGCATGCGCTGCCTCCGCAGCCATTTTCTTGAAGTTCATTGTGTCAACCATGGCTAATTCAATAGAGCCCACAGTCAACTCAATGCACCCGCTGCCACAACACTGCAGTGACCCCCTTAGTATTGCGACCCTGCCCCCTATGACCCCGCTCCACCACTGCCATCCCAGTAAGCCAGGAAATGGACAGCATGTAACTTAAATATTAGTGTCTGAGCAAAGGGTCTGAATTCTTGTTTAATCAATTTGCAAACATTTCTAAATTTCAGTTTTTTTCTGTCAAGATGGGGTGCAGAGTGTACATTAATTAGAAAAAAAGTGAACTTTTTTGAATTTACCAAATGGCTGCAATGAAACGAGTGAAAAATTTAATATATACCCACTGTATATTTCTAATTTTTGTGTGCTTGTCAATAGTCATACAGTGTGATCTCTTTGTTTTATTCAGTTGTATTGGAAATTGTAGTTAGCTTTTTTTTCTATACAGTTGAGGCTGCTAACTAATTGTAGGGCAAATGAATCTATTTTATTGTACATTTATCTAAGAAAGTCTACGCACATGTAGATATTTACACCGGAAGATTTTTGTGGTGTATATGACCAGCGTGCAGAACAGACATTGTATGGAAAGAGCCGGAATGGCCACAGACTAGGTGGTTTCATAAGTCACAACCATTGGTTCTGTAGCCTTTGTGTTACTTACCAGCTGTAGAACATCAGCAGAAACCATCTGCATGCAGCACATTGCTGTAGCCAAGGCACAGACAATTGTAGAGATGATATTCAGAGCACACACACTGAACAACAGGTCCTGTAAAAAATGCAAAGAAAACCATCAGGTTTTATCTTACAAATGTATGTGACAGGACTGCAAACATATTTAATTGGTTTGATAATAGCGGCTGTCACTTGCTATCTGTTCGGTGTGGGATTAATTAGTTTGCACTGTTGCTTATTCAGATCTTAACCCCTTGCAAATGAACTCTTTGAGGACACTAATATATCACAATATTGTACTCGCCATTACCGCATATTACAGCAATATGTTATTAATATTTCCCTGTGAATTTAGTCTTGCTAAGATACTGGCTTTGGAAAAAATAATGATTGTTGGGGGAACAGAGGCTTTTCTCTCAACAGAGTCAAAATGCTTTTTATTTGGCTATCATGACCTTAGCTATTTCATCAACTAATTGCTTCCAACATAGCTTAGCTAATGATCCTACCCTATGATAATGAGAGCAAAAAGAACATGGTTTGTCTTTGTCACATTCTTGTGCATGTCGTAAAAAAATGAATCCTGCCGGGATGGAAGGAGGGAGCGTCCAAAGTGACTCCTTTGGCCTCATAATAGTGAATGGCTCTGTCGGGATTTCCATCAGAATCTTGCTATTCAGGAGAGAGCACGGTATATATGTGAAGATAGCAGTAAGTGTATTACATAGGTCTTTAATAAATGATTCTACAACAATGTCTATTTTTTTGAAGGGTGTACACTCCTACACCTGAAGACACAAGCCTATTAATATATATGTAATGTATAGAATGATAAGAATGTAATGTGATGTCAGAAATGAATACACCACCACTTAAAACTCTCATACCTTTACTGAAGAGTTGGTTTGCACACAGTTTCCATCTCTTTAAGGCAGACTTGTCATCATAATCATTTAGAAACATTCCTCTCCCTACCGAGCCCGGTACTGCAGCTATGGCCACCAATGGGTAATTTATCCTCTCCTTTTGGAATTAAGCCTCACTGCTGAAAGGCTCATACTCTACTGCACCCTCCTTTTCTCTTTCTTCCTCTATCTCTTCGGCCCGACACCTCCACACTACCCGACTCCACTCTGCTTCATCTGACCCTGCAGGTCTTTTTTGACTTGTCTCACTCATTTCCTATCTCTCTTGTACCAGGAAACTGACTCCCTATATTGCCTCATCTGCTGGGTACCGTCCTTGCCCTTTTAACCCCTGCCAGCCTGTCACTCCCTCTACACCCTCTAAAACTAAGGGATTAGGGACCCAGCGACACCTTGTGGCAGCCAACCAGATTACACAGGAAAAGATGTTAGCCACAAATACATCATTACACAACACTTATAATTGGTCACAACATTCTTCAGGTAGGTAGGGCATTGGATACCCTCTTACATCTGTTGTTACAGTCAGTCACTTTGAGACTTCCAATCATTCATTCCTTACAATTTGAAGAGATGTCTGGCTGAGATGGAGAGTTCTTGGCTTTTGCTGTATTAGGTTTACTGCAAAGGTGGGATTCAAATTTTTAACAGGTTCCCTCCTTGTGTTAAAAAATCATGCCCATTTGAAAGCCACACACCTTTAAATGTCACACCTATTTATGTACACAGTATATAGTTGTATAAAAATAAATCATTAAAAAAAATGACGTAGCGCTCCACGGTATTTTTGATTCTCAGCACAGATAAAACGGACAGCTACAGACATAGGCACAGTCTATACACAGTGAGAAGCAGAGAGAGCATTGTCAGTTCTGCTACATCGCTCTATACAGAGTGTGAAACAGGCTGACACTGAGGATATGACTCGTGCAGTCTCACATCACCCCGAACGGCCTGACAATCTCCGGACAAGAGCGCCTCAGCTGCATGGAAATATATGCAGCTGGGGAGATTGTGCGGTGTGATGCGACACTCGCACAGTGACAGTCAAAGTTCAGTTAAAAGGACCTTCGATGATGTCATAGTCAAATGACCAGTCTGTAAGCCAATGTCTGTACAACATTCACATCAGACTGGTCACATGGCTATGACATCATTGAAGGTCCTGTAAGTCAGTGCTGGTTACCGGCGGCACAGCAATGATCGGACGCGGAATCAAAAGCAGCCGGGAGGCAGAGTCTGCAGGACGCGTCGCGGGACCTGTAAGTATAATGACAATGTTTATTATTAACTATATTTTTTATTTTACAACCCCCCCGCCCCAACCCATAACTGTAAAGCCCGAGATCGGTGATTGGATGCAAGATCGTGTTATCTCGATCCCAATCTCAATCTTTACAAAACGATCGGACGAGGCTCCCGATCCTGACCATCGGGGAGATCGCCCATCACTAATGTTCAGTTTGAGGCCAATTGTAGTGAATGTGATCCTGAGAAGCCGGCTGAAGACCCAGAAATGCAGCAACAGAAAGGACCACCTCCACACTCACTCCATACACTACTCTGACCCCCATGTCTGCACTGTGCCGGGGTGGGTTGAGGACCGCAACCCTCGGCCACGACTGCCCCTACCTGGCACTTTACACAAATATGAGTAGAAATGGACGGATACTTGGCTCTGACCTTGTCCTTTAAGAAAAGCAGGGGGAAACAAAGCTGAATAAATGAAGCTTCTGCTTGTAGCAAAAATGGAAGCAACATACCGGAGAATAAATTACGATGTTTACAAAAACATAGACAAACCACTACACGTAAGGGATCCAGAACACCATCCAAGTTTAGTTTATTGCCTGGAGATATATTAAAACTCCAGACAGGTTTGTGAAACCTGAATCATTATAACAGCTTTTCTACAGGAAGCTGCCATATTACTTGCCAAAATCTGACGCAACACGAGACTCCTGACTGCTAATCATAGACGAGCTCTTTCACAAGCAGAAGTAGGACACACCTGCCTTTCCTGCAGTGAAAGGTTACAGCGCAGCAATACAAATAAAACAATTAGCATTTCACTTTGAAGGTATGAATCCAGCAACATAATTATCATGAAAGATCATGCTAATCAGCCATAAGTATTATGTTTACGGTTACCATGGTGATGTTAATCAGTGCTCAGCATTCTGACAAAACAACTTGTGATCAGCACTGCATCTCCCCTGACTTATGGGTTACATATAAATTTATATGAATATATATACAGTCATGAGAAATGCTAAATACACTCTGAATTCTATGCATCTGCAAGCTACTGATTTATGGGGTGTACTTTTTTTATACACTGTTTCGGCATTTTGTCCCAGTTTTTGTGATATGTCATGTATTGTTTTTCACCCAAGGTTGTATTTACCTAAATATAAGACTTTCTGAGGATGAGATGTTTGTTTTTTTATTCAATGCTGTAAAGTAAGAATACTATAAAAAATAAATGTTAATAGTTCATTTTTAGATTATCAATTAACAAAATAAAAAGTCAATGAACAAAAGATAAATGTAACTCAAATTAATATTTGCTGTGACCACTAGTAATGGGCAAGTGTGACCGCCACTGCTCCTTACTCGATCCAACATAAAGCTGATCGGGTATGCTCGTTACTCAATTGAAAATCGGGCTGCTCACTTACAGTCGTTACTCGATTGAGTATTGCGGGTGCTAAACCACAATGCTTGAGCCCCTTCCCCCGCATTTTTTGAGGCTTATAGACAGCGAATAAACATGGGAGGATTGCCTGCCACTTACAGTAACGTTATAGCCATGTTGACTACTGGAATTACTGTGATTAACTGCCTGCTTTGCATCACTGGTCTTATATCTGATATGAGACCCGGGGGTGCGATGCCCCGCACAGTATCCTCTGGAAACAGTTCAGGTATAGTTGATCTAGGATGGAGAGCTTAGATTAGAGCAGACATATAGGCAAGGTTTAATTGCTATTACAGTACATTCAATATTGTACACTTGCACCCTTTAGTGCATTTTATGTGGCAGTAAAGGGTGCTAAAAAAATGGCATGGGGTCACTTAATTTTTGATGACCAGGCAAGGTAAAGCAAACAGCTGCGGGCTGATATTATCAAGGTGGAAAGGTCCATGGTTATTTGGCATTTCCCAGCCTAAAAATGTCCACCAATAGCTGTACCAGCATTGGCGCATCACATTAGATGAGCCAATCCTGACACTTTGCCTGGCTCTTCCCAATTGCCCTGCTGCGGTGGCAAATGGGGTAATATTTTTGGGGGTTGAGGTCAGCTGTGTAATTTCAGCTGGTAGCAGATTACATAGCAAAAACCTGCTGACAAATTTCCTTTAATGACATTGGCTGTACGTTTTGGGTCATTGGCTCATCTGCAGAATACACATGGAGCCAACCAGATGACTCCTTCATGATATTGCATGATAAATAAGTATCTTCCTATATTTTTAGCATTGGAATATTGACTGGCGTAAGATTTTTGGCCACCTCCTTGGAGGCAGGCTCTTGATACTCATCTGATGCTCTTGATTCATTAGTAGGCGCACATGCTTGTATGAAATATGAGCGTCTGACTCAAACATGTACCCTCTTCAATTCCAGCTTGAATATTGCTGGTCTTGATGAATCATTGCCATTATGTTCAAAACATTTTACCTTTTGGAATAAACAAGCTTTAACTTGTTGCATATATGAAAAAAATCCACAACCTTTTATACATGTGACCGGTGATGTTGGATTTTCTTTTTAGGGAATCTGTCACCAGATTTTTTCTATGTGTTCTGAGAGCAGCATGGTGTAAGAGCTGAGACTCTAATGCCAGTCATGTGTCACTTATTAGGCTGTGTGTTTCTGTTTCAATAAATTCAGTGTTTAATCAGCAGGAATTATCACAATCTGACTAGCTGTCTTGTGCTTGCTGGACCAACCTTGCCCCCAACACTGATCAACTGCTCTCCGCCAATATAGATTATATACAGAAAGCTGACACTCATTGTTGTGGGCAGGTTATACAGTGCTCAACATTCCAAGCTCTGCTAAATCTGCAGTAGAGAAAACATTGATTCTGTCATAATAACTGCTGCCCCCAGTAAACTAAGTGGTTCATTGTTGGAATCAGTGTCTCAGCCCCTACCGCATACTGCTGTTATATTACATAACAACTATCTGCTGACAAATTACCTTTAAATTTACAAAAGGAACATAAAATCAATAAATTGAACATTTATTTAAAAATTTATTTTAGGCCTCTTTCACACGTCCGTGAAAATCATGTACGTTTTTCACGGACGTGTCAAAAGTGTGTATTGCCCTCGGTGTGCCATGTGTATGGCACAGGTGTATTCTCCGTGTGTTATCCGTGATAACACACGGAGAACGGGAACTTTCTACTCACCTGTCCCTGGCATCGCTGTCCTTGGTGCTGATCTTTGGTCTCCTGGAGGTCGGCAGCAAGTGACAGCAGCGGCAGAGACAGGAAGGCAGGAGAAGGTGAGTAAAGGTTTTTTTTTTTCTCACAGACACGTCTTTTCTCCGGTGCGTGTCACACGGAACACATCCATGTGGTCCGTTTGCGTTACGTGTGACACGTTTGCGTTCCGTGTGACACCTGTGATGCCAGAGAGAAAACGGACATGTCGGCATGAGAAACACACGGACACACGTAAGTACGGAATGGACACACGTTCCGTGCGAAAATACTTACATGTGTCCAAAACCATAGGAATACATAGGTCTACGTGTGGACGTGTCTCCGGTATGTGAGAAAACTGCCAAACACGTACTGGAGGCACGTACATGTGAAAGAGGCATTAAAGGGATCCTCCAGGGTCATCTATTTTTGTTATCATATGTTTCAATTATCATATATAATCATTTTTCTTAACTGTGATTAAGTAGCCTCAACCTTCTTATCATTTAGTGCTTCCTATTACAAAATGTCCACTCTCCAAACCCTCACCCCTGGTGAGTTTGTATTAAACTTGTGTTTATACACAGCAGTCAGTCTGAGGCATAGGAGAAGGTCATGTGGTCAAATGAGACCAAAATAGAACTTTTTGGTATCATCTCCACTTGCCATGTTTAGAGGAAGAAGAAGGATGAGTACAACCCCAAGAACACTGCCCCAACCATAGAGCATGGGGATGGAAACATGATACTTCGAGGATTCTTTTCTGCAAAGGGGACAGGACAACTGCACCATATTGAAGGGAATATGGATGGGGGTCATGTATCGCAGGATTTTAGCCAACAAATTACTTCCCTTACTAGGAGTATTGAAGATGGGTTGTAGCTCGGTCTTCCAGCATGACAATGACCTGAAACACACAACCAGGGCAACTAAGGAGTGGCTCTGCAAGAAGCATTTCAAGGTCCTGGAGTGGCCTTGCTTGTCTCCAGACCTGAACCCAATACAAAACCTCTAGAGAGAGCTGAAACTCAATGTTGACCAGCGACAGTCCCAAAACTTAGAAGATCTGTATGAAGCAATGGGCCAAAATCCCTGCTGTAGTGGAAACTTAGTCAAGGACTACAGGAAACGCCTCTGGAAATGCGCACAAAGGTTTCTGTACCAAATATTAAGTTATTTTTTTCTATGCTATCAAATACTTAATTCAAGCAATAAAATGCAAATTAATTATTTAAAATTCATACTATGTGATTTTCTTGGGTTTTTTTTGTCACAGTTGAAGTGTACCCAGCTCTCTCCATTCTTCGTAGGTGAGAAAACTTGCAAAATCGGCATTGTATCAAATACCTATATTCCCTACTGTACATAGACAATAAAAAGAAAAGACTGCTATGTTCTTCATGTTAAATCCTTGCAGATGCCCATTATATAGTACATATATTTAAGATCTGAACTCAGTACAGAAGAGCAGTAAGGACCAAACAGCTTCTTGATAAATTTAACAGCTGTCCCAAAGGATTACTTAGCTCACTTTAAGGGTCTCATGAAGCAATTTTCTGTGCAAGGATATACACCACTCTCAGAAGGGTAAGATGACGTGAAATGCTCGGAATCACGTTGTAACCTTCAGATGATAAACTCTTGCTTGACTGCACTCAATGTGTCCCACAGAGTAGGTTTCAGGACAGGTTTAGAAGCAGAGGACACCTTGGCATACATTATATGTAATGAAGCATATCAGCATAGATTTGTCTCTCCACTTGTGCAGTCATGGATATTACTGTAAATACACAGGAGAAGATTGCATGTTCAGAATCTATTTGTTACAGAATTGCTTCCTACTTCTATTGCAAATCAGACCGTGCTATACTATGTGACACAATATGGCTTGCTGAAGACATACTGACATGCTAAAAAATGCAGTGATCTTTCACTATAATGTAAAAAATCTGAAATAAAAAGGAAAATATATATGATCACTAAAAATTAATATAGCGTTAACCTCTTCATGGCGGGGCCAATTTCCATCTTTGCGTTTTCATTCCTTCTAACTAGTGCCATAACTTTTTTCTTTTTCTGTGAGCTGAAATTTACTTTTGAATGACACCATTTATTTTGCCACATAGTGTAAAATAGGGTAAAAAATCCACATGTGGCGCAGTTGTGAACCCCCCCCCCCCAGAATTCTGACAAGTTGTTTTTGGAATTGTTGTTACATTTGTTGGTAGACATCACCTTGCAATATGATTCTCGTCATTAGTACAATTATAGTAATATCAAACATGTCTTTTTTTATTATTTTAGTGGTAAAAAAAAAATCAGAAGTATGGGGAAAAAAAATTGGGTGGTTGTGTCACCATTTTCCGAGACCCGTAGCATTTTCATTTTACGGTCATGTGATGACTTATTTTTTTATGGGGTGAGATAATGTTTTATGGATATCATTTTGGGATAGATATGACTTTTAGATCGCTTGTTACAGCATTTTTTGTGGTATTGCAGCGACCAAAAAACTTAATTTTGTCATTCTTGATTCTGTTAATGTGCAAAACGTAGGTTGATTATGTATTTTTTTTGTTATCTCAGATAATCCTATCCTCGACAAAGATCGCATGTATACAGTCGAAACGTGATGAGATTTACATTATCCTTTGACCTATGCACAAATAAATAAATATATTTAAGCATCAAAAGATTTTTTTCTCTTTACTCTTTTAAAAAAGTGTGTCGGAGCTATTCTTACTATTGGATACCTACAATCACCTGGCTGCAGAGGCTGCACTGACAAGTTATATATTAGTAAGTGCCACAATATCAAGTCCCAATCATTTGTTAAAATAAAGAAGCGGTGGACAATCACTTTGAACATAGATAATACTTTATTGCAATATCTATGAAGAGAAAGGACTTGGGAGAAGACCGGTATTCTGGTTATAAGTAAGCTGAGCAGCAGCACTCAATGTCAAGCAGCAGCTGCAAAAGCAAATAAGATTTTAGGGTGTAAAAAAAGAGGGAATAATTCCCTTGATCCGAACGTATTGTTACCCCTCTAAAAATCCCTTGTAAGGTCACATCAGTCACATAGAATCCAGTTTTGGACTCCACATTTTAAAATGGATATTCAGAAGTTAGAGTCAGTTCAAATGCGGGCAACTAGACTACTACAAGGAATGGAAGGTTGAAAAAGTTAGATTTGTTTAGCTTAGAAAAAAGACGTCTCAGAGGAGATCTCATTTATATATATAAATACATGTGTGGTCAATATAAAGGACTGGCACATGACTTAATTCTTCCAAAGACAATACTAAGGACGAGGGGGCATACACTGCATGTGAAAGAAAAGAGATTGGGGCAGCTAAATAGGAAAGGGTTCTTTACAGTTAGAGCAGTCAGACTGTGGAATGCCCTACCACAAGAGGTAGTAATGGCAGACACTATAACAATTTAAAAAAAAAAGGCTGGATGATTTCCAGTACACACAACATTGTTGGCTATAAATAATTTAGTGATATATAATTGGTGGAGGAATGTTGAACTAGATGGACCTAGGTCTTTTTTCAACCTATATAACTAAAAATTTTAGCATTTAATAACATAGAATAAAATATCCATATGTTTTACAACAGGAGAATTTAAAGGATTGTTCCCAAAATCATTTTGTGGGATTATAATAATGTACACATAGATTTATTATTATTTTTTTTTTTACATCAAAACTCATGTTGAAATCTACTCCATTTTGCACATATCACTCCCCAATGGATGCCCCTGCAAACTCTACTGCCCCCCAGTTGCCAGTAGAAGCCTCCTGTAGTAGTTCCAGTGCTCCTGATAGTTTATGTACAGTTCAGCCTCTCACAGCTTGTTTGCTTCCAGCATAACTCGCCTTTAAGTCATGTCTAAAATGAAGTGGATGCTGTGAGAGGTGATGTCATAGGATGAGGACAGAGCTCATCCCAGGAAGCAGCAGTATACCTGTATGCTTTTATTTTAGAAGGGCAATGTACTGTAGGATGGAGTTATGTATAAAGGGCTGAAAGGAGTGATATACTGCAAGGATGTGGCCAAGAGAGTGATATATTGAAGGAATGAAGAATGGGGCTGTGTATACAGGGCTGAAAATATATATATATATATATATATATATATATATATATATATATATATATATATTGTAGCATGGGGCTTTACATACTGTATAGTGGTCTGAGAGGAGCTGAGCTTGATGCATATGATAATCCTCTGCCATATGCAGCAACAGAGAAGAATTTAGAGTTTCACATCCCTGACCTTTCAGCAGTAGCAAAACACACAGGCTCTGTTAAGGCCCTTTACACACTGCAACATCGCTAGTGATATCGCAGTAACGTCACCGGTTTTGTGACGTAATAGCAATCTCCCCAGCGACATTGCAGTGTGTGAAACGCATCAGCGACCTGGCCCCCGCAATGAGGTTGCTGATTGCTACAAATCGTTCAGGGACATTTTTTGGTCCTTTGTTTCCCGCTGCGCAGCATGCATCGGTGTGTTTGACACCGTTACAACGACATCATTAGCGACTTAGAACCCAGCCCACAGGCGTGCTATAGCATTCCCTTTCCCGCCCCCTTACCCCCGATTGGATGTTGATGTTGCATTCTGATTGGGCGGCTTTCTCTGAAAAGAAGGCAACTTTAGCCCTTCTGTCCTTTGTTTCAAAGCTACCTTGTTCCTGAGCGTGCTGGTTTGCGGATCATTAGAGAGTTCTCCAGTCTGCAATACTATAAAGCCTATGCGGTAAGCATCATTTGATTGAAGCTGTATTGATGTCGTATATATAAACCAGTGTGGAGTCGCCGCACAGAGAACTCTACAAAGATCCGCTAAGCATTAGAAGCTCTGGAACAAAGGATATACAAGCGCAACTTTTGCCAGTCTTTCCAAGCTCAGGGTCGCCAATAAGAACGCAGTAGTGATCACCAATCGAAGCTGAGGGGGGCATGTAAAAAGGACACCTAGATGGCTTCAATGCCAAACACCACGCCCCAAACATAGGTGTGAGTCGTCAAATAGCTGCTGTGTGACACGTCCCCAACGACCAGCGAGGTCGTTCTGCAGGTCCATATCGCTGCTGCGTCGTTGGCCAGATCTGACTGTTTGACAGCTCACCAGCGACTGTTTAGAGACTTTCCAGCGATCCCGGCCAGGTCGGGATCGCTGGTGGAATCGCTAGAAAGTCTCAGTGTGTAAGTGTGTATAGGGGCCTTTAGGGGGAGTGCGAGAGAGTTTAGCTGTACTATAAACCAGCTAAAATAATGTAAAATCCAACAGGTAGCTATACTGATGTCGATGGCAGAAGGTAAAATTGAATAGGTAGGGTACTATGCAGGAGCAAAAAATTCACAGACACTTATTAGTGGATTCTACACTTAGATTATCTTGATAATAGCTCAGAGTGTGGCTAATCAGGAGGACACAAGAGAGGGGGAGGCTCAAGTGCTGCTGGGAAATGTAGGTTTAGCAGGGTAAGAATAGAATTGCCCATTGAACAATGTGAAGATAGTTGCACAAGGGGCAGATAGAGATGAAAAAAGACACAAGTGTACAATAAAGAAATGTTATGTTGGGCTTAAGGTGGTGTCACACACAGCGACGACGACAACGACGTCGCTGCTACGTCACCATTTTCTGTGATGTAGCAGCGACGTCCCGTCGCTGTGTGTGACATCCAGCAACTAGCTGGCCCCTGCTGTGAGGTCGCCGCTCGTTGCTGAATGTCCAGCTTCATTTTTTGGTCGTCGCTCTCCCGCTGTGACGCACACATCACTGTGTGTGACAGCGAGAGAGCGAGGAAATGAAGCGAGCAAGGAGCCGGCATCTGGCAGCTGCGGTAAGCTGTAACCAGGGTAAACATCGGGTAACCAAGGGAAGACCTTTCCCTGGTTACCCGATATTTACCTTCGTTACCAGCGTCCGCCTCTCTAGCTGCTAGTGCCGGCTCCCTGCTCTCTGCACATGTAGCTGCAGTACACATCGGGTAATTAACCCGATGTGTACTGTAGCTAGGAGTGCAGGGAGCCAGCGCTAAGCAGTGTGCGCGGCTCCCTGCTCTCTGCACATGTAGCACAGCGACGCATGTCGTTATGATCGCTGTTGCGTCTGCTGTGTTTGACAGCTAAGCAGTGATCATAAAGCGACTTACAAGGTCGCTGTTGCGTCACAGAAAATGGTGACATAACAGCGACGTTGTTGTTGCTGTCGCTATGTGTGAACCCAGCTTTAGTCTGTGTGATAAGTATAAGTAGGCATTTACTGTGCTTAATAAGTAATACGATTCTGGGAATAACTCTTTAAGGATATGTAAAGTTTAAATCCCATATTCATACAGCTCTTTGCATATTCATATAAATTCCGGATTATCTGTTGTGACATGAGTGACACTGAAGAGCTATTATTCTTTGTGATGAGTAATCTGTTAATCATATGCAGGTTGCAATGAATATTATTCCAGGTTAAAGGTTTTAAGGTGATTACGGATTTCTCAGAATCTCTTAAACAAATAAAAAAAAGCTTAATTCTCTTTCACTTTCTTTATTATGTTAATACACAACAGGGACAGAAAACATAGTGATTGATCACACTAATATTTACAGGATCAAGATAATTCAAATTAACATTAAAATTGAATTAAAGGCTTTAAATTCTATAAAATAAATGACAATGCAGTCACAAATAAAAGGTTAATACTTAGTATGTTGAGAATAACATACACTTTGGAAACTACACCCATCCAACCTTTACATAGTTTTTTTTATGTAACATACTTTACTAATAGCATTAGAAAAAAAAATGTCCCTTGTTCCACTTTCATCACCGCTTGCTAACTCCATATTTCCACCTTTGTAGTTATTGAGAAGCAAATTTAATTTTCTAAAGTGCTGGTAAACCTCAGAAAGCAAATGTGTCATGTAACTACAGTAATTGCAAACTAACACTTAGTCATACATAGTATTAACACATAGTAACACATAGTATTGTGCCAATTCAAAACATATTTGAAAAGTAGATGAATTGAGAAATATCTGCATAAAAGCTCAAAATGTTCATATACTTCCCTAAGTACTTCTGTTTCTGTCCCTCATTACTAGCAGAGCAAAAACAGTAGAAGTAGAGTGGATGTATAAGATTCCACTCCTACACTAAGGTAAATATATAGCACCGTTTGTAAAATTTTGAGCCCATATGCAGAAATGTGAAAGTCTTGGAAACAGCTTAGCATTTTCTATACTATACAATGGTCAGTATAAAATAATCCTTGAAAGGGTTATGCAAGATTAATGAAAAATGGCTGTTTTATTCTAGAAAGCGTGTCTCAAGAGATTAGCGAACCCAAACTTTAAAGTTTGGTGGTCGTACCGAACACCTACTTTTAAAAAAAAAAATCAGAGTTCTGGTGCTTTCCGTATACTGCACACTCGCGTGAGCATCACTGTGCTTGGGTACACTTGGTGTTCAACCCAGTGGGCACTGTCGCAGTGTTTGAATGACTTGCAGTAGGGGTAAAATCAACGTTATCGGATGTAGTGTGTACAAAAGAAATCCTGCCTTGCCTCTCCCGGAATTGTGCTATTTATGGCTGGTTGTATGTTGACGAAGAGCCAAACTGCCCAATCAGTGACTTCAAATGAGGTTCAGGTCAAGTTTAGGTCAAGAATAGATGAAAAATAAAGCCGGGCACTCCCAGAGGACAATTAAATCAGGTGAAAGTTTATTTGTGAAGCAAGTCCAGTAAATATAAAGATGTTTCCGTCTTATAACAGACTTTCATCAATTTAACGTGCTGCTGTGGAGGGAACTGCCTGCATTGGTGGCATGGAGAGTCATCAGCGGTGTCCGCCAATGCTAAGATGCCATATCTTTCATCTCTATGGATTTAGACCCTAAAGGTGCACCCATACTTATGTCAGATGTGCCACAATATTCTACATTGGGTCAAGAACAGAACTTTATCTAACATTTGGTTGAACCCACAGAACCCGAACTTCCACGAGTCATCCCTACTCCACCGGTTGTGTGTGGTATTGCAGGTCAACTTCACTCAGCTTAATAGACCAGAACTTTTTAGGTTTGTACAGGTATGGTGCCTTTTTGAAGCAAAGTCATATTTTTCAATCCTAAACAACACCTGTAAGAAATAAAAACAAGGAATAACAGAAAACTCAGATACTAGTGGGAATTCTTTCTTTTATTATCTTTTATGAGGTTAGGAGAAATAAACTGACCCTCTTCTATATCTGTTGTTCCCACTAACAGTGAATGGTTCTATAAGAAAAAAACAAACCACTTGGGAGTTCTCAGCACATCTGGTTCAAGGGGCATAATACTGAAATGTTCACCTTGCCATCCCAGGGGATCATAATCCAAGAAGAGTTAACTTTGAGTATTGATTCACTAGTCATTGGTCAACCATTCAGCTTCTTGTATGTATAAGAAATAATCATTGAATTTCCTAGTGTCAAGGTATGGAATAGTAAATGCAATTTCAGTTATTCAGTTATTTTGTAGAATACTGAATTGTATATTTTATTGATTCACTGGTAATATCATACGACATAGAATTTAATTATTTTAATTTGATCTCATCAGTATATAACATGAATTTTGCTTAGTTTGAATTTGGACTAAGCGATTATCTCAAAAGCCAGTCTAAATTAAAGTGACTAAAAAATCAATCAAAATCAAATTCTTCACTCTTCTGCTTGTGCCTTGCTTGGAAAATATAAAGTTAACACAAGATCCATTCTAAAAAAAATGATTAAAAAAAAAAAAGCTGAAGTAATTTAATCTGTTTATTTCGATAAGAGTTAGAATAATAATGCAAAACACGCTCATATCATCCGCAGTGAAATTGTGACTCATTTTACCCTCTGCTGGATTGAAAAGCTCATAGAATTTGTAATGTTCATTGAAACCTGGCTGTAGCAATTGACATCTCTTCCCCACCGTGAATACTTTTCTCTTCCCTTTCTTTTATGATCTTTCAGATAATTAAAAAACATCCATCCTATGCCCAGTTACTGGGGATATTTGATCTGAATTAATTAAAAAATAGAACACAGGCACAATCTACGAAACAATAAAACAACTTTGTACACAAATGTCATCAATGCAAATTCTTAAATGTTGTGATTAAACTAGAGGAACATTCCGTGCTCGGTATAACTGGTGTGATTATTCATATATAGTATACTACGCTGCTATAATAAGCCAATCCACTTGACACAACATAAATATCTTGGCAATTTCCTGAAGTGATTTAAAATGAGTTTAATAAAATCGTATAACTTACATCTCAGTTTACTTTAAGTGGATGATTAAGACGCTCTGATTTCGGTCATCAGAATCATGGCAGGAATGTTGAAACAGCAAACTGTGCTAAACAATACTGTATATTTTTTTCCAATGATGGGATAAATAGAGGGTAATTTAAAAAGCTAGATAGAAGGGTAAAGAAACACACTTGTGATAATTGTGACCTTTACTTGATGTCTTAGAATAACACTACTAAAAGAAAGGGAGAATGTTTACCTCCATATAATTATTTTACTTAAAATTAAAGGCGTTGTCCACTACTCAGACAACCTTTTCTCAATTTGCATATTTTCCTTTTATAGATAATAGCACTTATACTCACCTCCAGTGCCGACGCCGTTCCAACGGTGTGACGTCCAATGCCGATACCGTTCCTGTAGTGTAACCTCCAGTGCCAGCACCATTCCTATGGTGTAACCTCCAGTGCTGGCACCATTCCTGCGGTGTAACCTCCAGTGCCAGTGCCGTTCCTGCGGTGTGACATCCAGTGCTGGTGTGGTGCCCCTGAGGCTTCAGTCACCACAGGGTACTGCACCTCACTAAAGGTGTGGTACTCATACTGGATCCAGAGGAGGTTGGTACCGGTTCCACCACACACCAACTCATATACACAACCAGGTTGGTCTCCCAACTGGGGGCCAGCTAGGGTTGGGTCTTAATGCAGTCACCAAACATGGGGGGCTGTCACCCACTAGTGACAGGGAACCAGCAGAGGAACAGTCACCATGGGGAGTTAGGAGCAACACAACAGTTAAGGAGTTTTCCAGCAGGAGAGGAAGAGAGTAGCCAGGTTTTACCGGTGGCTCTGGTTGGACGCGAGAGTCAATGCGGTCGCCAAGGGGAGAGCTTCATTGCTCCCTCGGGACCGGCGCAGTGCAGGGTTCAGAATCCTAGGGTGGAACATACTTCAAGTTGTATCACCAAAATATGCAGGCCAGGGGGATGGTATGTCCCTCTGGCCACCACAGTTCTTGGAGCACAGTGCTACATAGGGTCCGAGGTCGTGATCCAAGTCAGGCCCCACCACAGACCCGCGGCACCTGCATACGGGACGGGAGTTCACTTTTCAAGAACCGAGTTCCCCAAGTAGTTTCAGGCTGTGGAAATCCACCTCTAAAGGCACAAGGAGGAAGGGCCCATCAACCACCGTACTGGTTTTGACCTCCAATGGATCTGGGATCAACTGGGGCTCATCACGGCGGTGACCGATATCTCCCGGGTAAACCAGGACTGTAAGTAAAGAAGCCTTGAACCCGCAGAGCCTGTGTCCACCTTTCCTTGCCAGAGCCGGCTCTTCATGCTTCGGCACCCACCATTACTACAGCCCTAATCATCCTCCCCGGGGCCCGCTCCACCTGTGGGGAGCAGAAATAGCTGCTATAACCATCAGCCCTGGAGGACAGTGACAGCAGTGTCAGCTATTCCCTGGCCATGTACCACAGATGGCATCACAAAAGAAACCTCCACCATCATCCCCCCTCTTTCTTTATTGTACACCTCGGGCCTTGAAACCGGGCTAAGGCCACCTGTGACATCCTCAGACCCCACATCACCAAGCACGGCAATGAGTAAAGTTAACCCCTTGCCGTGTGTGCGGTGTCGGCACTGTCTCTCCTGGGATTGTCTAACATTGCTATGTTGTGCGATCCCTGAGGCCAGTCAGTGGCATCTTCATTCTTCTTGCCTTCGGACATATCACATATATCTGGAGGAAAAGAGAGAGCAGTAGAGATTTGTCCGGAGAGACAGTTCCAACACCACTGGAATTGCGCTGGCACCAGGGATGAGTAGGAGTGTTATTATTTTAAAAAAGGGAAACATAAGGATTGAGAAGGGGATGTCAGTGTAGTGGACAACCCCTTTAATATGAAATCAATCTAATTCATTCACTTTTATGTCAAATGTCATGTAATACCTCAGTTACAAACATTTTGATGTCGATATTATGCTGCCGAACACCAAGCCATGCGGTTCCAGTGAACCTATGATTGGTTTGTAGAAATGTGTCTGGATTGTGTGGCTGTGATATAAATACTAAAATGCAGCTATATTTTAGCTATATATAAGAAACCTTGTAACCTTAGTATAACAGGGATTGCATTGATTTCTAGATTAGTAGAGCTAAGGAAATGTATCTATTTGAGCATGGGTAGACACTGGTGTCCTTTCGAAGCAGAACACTACATTCATTTTTGCGGTTTGCACATGAATAAAAATCTTTTTAGATGTACATTATACCCCGTGACTTGTTCACAGCTTATTGTGTGTAAACATTAAAGCCCTTACTAGATGGGGCAAAAATCGAGTGGAAAACCACAATATCATTCAAAACAGAGTGATGTTCGCAGTGGGAAATAGATGCTAGCAATCATAATATTGTTTGATTCTCGCAAAACCTTTCAACTTGCTTAAAAATGATCGCTTGTCGGCATAAAATTTCACCTTGTAATAAGTCGCTACCACCTTGTGACACATGCTTTAATGAATAACTGGCAACTTTCCACCGACCACAACAGCGATGTTTCGAGAAAATATTTGCTTGTGTAATAATGAGTTTGTACACCTGATAATGATGTGATACATATTGGCTCGTCAATTGATATCGTTACAAATTCCTCCTAACTACCAGGGCCATAATAAAGACAAAAATGGACTAATAGCATGAAGATAACCACATAAAAACCTCTGTAGAGAGATTGGGGTCATCTTGTTGTCTCATGTATGAGGGTATATTCATCCTCTCAAAAAAAAAACAACTCTATTATATGCATAGGTAAATTGTAAGTTATAATATAAGAAAACATTTTTCGCTAACATTATTCTTTAAGGGACAGAAATTAAGGCCTGGTAATATTAGTGACTGATTTCTAATTGTATATGTCTTACATACTATGAAAAGCTCTTCTTGATGATTAGAATATAGTATCTGTGCTTGGATGCCTTCTGATTTATGACTGTACTTTAAATATCAAACCTTATTAAATAAGGTCATGGGAATAAATTAGAGAATAATTTCTAGATAAAAGGAAAAATGGAATAGTCATAAGCCTTCGCTCAACAAATGCTTCCTTACTGATTATGGCTCATCGATTTCCACTTTCATACCACCGACTACAGCTCTTCTAACATTTTAGCTCCTGTGCTCAGTATTTAATAACCTGTCTTATGATGATAAATAAAGGAACATGCTATTGAATTATAATAGCTCATCTCTAAGTTATTATCCATGAACTCTTATTGGTGCCACCTTTACTTCTAATTCCCAAGCAACCAAGCTTCTAAAGATGACATTTGTTTGACACACATTATTTGTAGTTACAAATGAAATAATACAAATTTAAAAATTAGACAAGCATACGTAGTATAACAAAAAGACAAGACAGGTAGTGTACACATAGTTGGCCATTTGAACATGGCAATATGTGGAAAAAAACAAGGCAAAATTTGAAAAAAAGGTTTAAACTATGCTTAAAATTACTATTTTTTTTTCAATAAGTTCTCATTAAAAATTAAGGAAGTCTCTTAACAACACAATGATAACTCATGATAGCTAACATGTTCAACGCAAATGGCATCTGGAGACTTTAAAGTGTATTGCCATTTTAAGTTATCACTTAAAATTGAATGAGTGCTCTACGTTTAGATCACCACTAGGGATGATCGAATATCTTAAATATTCGGCTTCGCGGATATTTGCCGAATAAATCGCCGCTATTTGACTATTCGCGAATATTCGGAAAATATTCGCGAAGCCAAATATTTGAGGTATTCAATCATGCCTAAAACCACTATTTATTCCCTAAGTTGAAATGGTAAAATAAATTATTTATCGCCAGACAAGTTAGTTTTTTTGCACTTTTATTATTACCTCCTCAGAACCATAACTTTTTTCATTTTTTTCTCTGGCATGTTTTTTGTGAGATGAGTTTTAGCTTTGAATAATGTCATTCCCTTCACCATGTAACGTATTTGAAAAATGGGAAAAAATGTGAAATGTGGTGAAAATGTAAAAAAATTGATTTCTCTATGCTTTTTGGGTATTGTTTTTATGGCATACACTCTTTGTAGCAATTACTTTGAATCTTGATTCTGATTCTCCAAACCAGTCAAACATGACGATGCCAAATTTGCATTGATTTTTTTCATTTAAGTGTTAAAAAAACGGGAAAATAGTAAAAAAAAAAAAAAGGGGGGGATTGCGAAATATGAAAATTACAGTCTCCTTTGAAACTCAACATATAGCTGAGCTTCAGAGGAAGACCAAGATGGCAGCAACAGGGGCCTGACTGCCATGATACCCTATTACAAATGCATTACAGAGCACCAATGGCAACCAGCATGTGTAAGCATCGGCACACTTTACATTTAAAGGGAATCTGTCAGCAAATTTTGCTACATAATCTGAAAGCAGCATAATGTCAAGAAAGTGACTCTGATTCCAATGATGTATCACTTAGTTTACTGGGTGCAGCAGTTGTGATATAATCAGAGTTATTAAATGTAGCATGTAGCCGAGCTCCCCCCACTCACACCACAGCTTTCTGTATACATGCTGAAGACCTCAGTTCCACTTGCACATAGCTTTCAATGCGAGAGCATCAGAAGCGAAATGCTAATGACCATCTGCTGTGAGCATCAACCGAGGGTCATGCGACTGTGATCTGATCTTGTGATCGGATCACAGCTGTGGAGAAGAAGGAGGGAGCACTTTCTCCCCATCTCCTCCCCGCCTGTCTCTGTGTACATCGCACTGCAGACGGATGACATGCGAGTGCAGTGCGATGTTTCACACGCACCCATAGACTTGTATGGGTGCATGTGAGCCGAGACTTTCTGCCAAATGCAGCATGCTGTGATTCATTTCTCATGCCGAATCAATCACAGATTGACGCTGCCCCATAGTTTTGCACTAGAGTGAGAGCAATATTATGTTTTATTGGATTGCACTCATCTGTGCAAAATGCAAGTGGAACCGAGGCCTAAGTTAAACCCTTAGTTAATTGCAAAAAAAACCCCGTAGGTAATGAAGCAATTTATGCCAAATAAATTAAAAATGAAAATTGTATTAATCAATTTAAAAAAACAACAAAGGAAATGTGAGAGACAACACCTATGTTTGATGGTGAGTCTGTTATTAATATTTTGTTGTGAAATTGTCTACTAAAGAACACTTTAGCATTTAAATTGTTAATTTAATCACACCAACTTTGCATAGTTTATATCTCATTAAATTCATGGTATACAGCCATTTATAAATTATAAAAAAATATAATTTATTTATATATTTATTATTTCTAATTTATTCATTTATTTACTGTATTTATCCACTGGATTGATGTGCAATAATATCTATGCTGCTTGAACCTATAGCCTTAATCTATGTGTGAACTGTCCTTGTAACAATTGTTCTGTGTAAATTTTGCTGGTATAAGTTTCTGTCCAAACTTTTTTATGAATCATCATTGTATTACATTATTCTCCCTCTGACTACCTGGAAGTTTTCAAGTCCCTCATAAGAGATTTCCCGGTTTTTAAATGGTTTTGGTTTTTTTAAATATATTAAATTTTTTTATTTTTTTTTTGTGTGCAATTAACTGAGGATTTAGTTTAAATATAATTGTTGGAGTGTCATGCACATGATTATTTTTTAGGACTTTTTGTCAACTAGAATTTTCTGTATACATGGTCTATTGGCAGTGATCTGCTGTTCAGAGGAGTGGGCATGGTCAGACTACTGCTCTGGAGCCCTGTAATCCAGGCAGTGATAATCCCCTGGTGATAAAACCTTGATTGTGTGGAAACAACACACAGCCTAATAAGCGACACTGATTTCATTGTTGTAACCCCTATATCATGCTGTCCTCAGATTACATAGCAAGAACCTGCTGACAGATTCCCTTTAAACACCACTGTCAGAGATTGACAGTGGTATTTAAATGGTTGACAGCCACAGCCAGAGCTCATCTCCAGCCACTGCTGTTAGACACAAATGCTGGCTATATAATATAGCATGTGGTGTGAGATCATTTCCTGAGCCCTCTCCACTTGTGATCATCTCCACAATTAAGTATATGATATGGGAATAAGGAGGTGAAAATTGGAATTTTCTTTTACATGGCACATGCTGTAGAACTAGAGTAAAACTTAAAAAACAACAATTAAAACATTATCAAAAGGTGGAAATTACAGAATACTAATCACTTAATGACCAGACAATATTTTATTTTTTTTTCGGTTTCTTTTTTTTGTCCCCTTCTTCCAAGAAGACATCCGCTGTATATGACGCTGAGCACAAGCATTGAAGTTCTTTAGTCCACCATGGTGAGGCCTGTTCTGAGTGGAATCTGTCTTATTAAACCACTGTATGGTGTTGGCCACCATGCTGACGGTGTGAGGCATAACACTAAATTTAACACACTTCCCATTCAAACCTTAGATCTAGTAACACTAATGAGTCACACAACACCAAGGTCACTTTTGTTGACAGCTATTTAGACATTAACGGCTGTATATTGAGTTATTTAGAGGGCACATCAAATTTACACTGTTATACAAGCTGGACACTGACTACTTTACATTGTATCAAAGTGTCATATCTTTCGTGTTGTCCCATGAAAATATATAATAAAATATTTATAAAAATATGAAGGATTTACTCACTTTTTTATATACTATATTCTGTATGCTAATAACCACAGGTTTAGCTTCCTTAGCCAGCTTTTTGATCAGCCATTGGTCTGATAGGGTCTGGTGGCAGAATTATCCGGTTGACCATGCGATTTATATACAGGCCAGGTACAACATGTGTGTTCTGTTTTATATAGGTCTGTCCAAGTGAGAAAATCCTTCATAAACTTCAATTGGACAATAGTTTCAGTCTTGAAACAAGCTTTTTAATTTCCACATTTATTACATTTTTGAAAGTGCTATAAGAAATATAGGCTAGGTGGATTATATTAGGAAAAATAAACTAACTCCATAACTCAGTATCAGCAGAGGCTCATTTGTTCTGCTAGACAAATCAGATTAGCTTTTATGGGAAGATGAGCTATAACTTGATCTTGGTAGGCCAGCCGATGTGGTGTATTTAAATTGTTTATATTCACTTATACTGTTGCACATAAACTCTTGGAATCTAGAGGAGAGAGGATTTTATTACTGTCGTAGAAAAGGATTTTTAACTGTTCTGGTAGTAAAACTGTTATTTTCTTCCAATGGAAATGCGGTGGTCAATTTTAAAAGTAATTTAAATGGATTAGAAGTTGATATTGGAAACACTGCATTTTCTGGTTATCACCAATGAATAATATTTTATGTGGTTGACTAAATACATGTATAAGACGGCTGTTATTAGAGAAGTTATAATTACATATCAAATAAAGAAATATCAATAACTTACAAAGAAGGTATGAAATGAAATAATACAATAGTTAAGCTTTAGGGAATTGCTTTTTTTCAGCCTTACTATACTACTATATATTTTGTTAGATTTTGTATGCTAAAATAGTAATGTTTCATTTTATATAACTGTCTCTAGTCACAAACATGTACATGGATTTTACTTGCCGATATTTTTGTAACAAATTGAAATAAAATCAAAATATCATAAATTCGGTTGAGATTTCATCTAGTCTATGGTTTGCAAGAACAAAAACTTTTTATGGTTCAAGAACAAAACTTTTTAGTTTTCCAGCTGCATTGTTACTTCTCTGTCTGATTTTTTAACACAGCTACAACATCAATTCTACACAGGGGCATTTACTTGAAACCTTGTGAGGATAATACTAATGAAACTAGTGATATAACTGTAAATATCATTGTGCAACAAAATAACTGAAACTTGTATTGTAAGAACCAAATGTAGCAGAGCAGAAAAATCAACAGTTATAATACAAAAATTAGTCTGGAAGCTGCGCCCTTCGCCAGCCAAATGGCTAACGTAGTAGAGGGTTCAGATGTCATTGGTCGCGAGCAAGGTAACAAAAGGTGGGGAATATTGAGGAAAATTGGGACACCCAGTATACTAGCAGGCACATTTACATTTGGCGTGATGCTGTCTTTTATTTGTATATGGCTTATACATCAGATTCTTGCACCATAGTGATCAATGTTATTATTGTCCAATAGCACATACTACTTCTCACGGGTGTGTCACAGGTGACAGACAGTCATGTGGTTTTTGGCAATAGAAGCTCTTAGTGTTTGCCTGCGCAAAATGCTCCTTGACTTTCTGTTGTTCCTGTGGTTAATTTTCATTGTACTAGATAGCATTCCTGCTGGATTTTCATCTATTCCTCTTTAGGATCCAGGGGAGCTAAACATCCGTCCAACTGCTGAATATCAGTATTACCCTTCTGCTAAAATATACCCATCTTCCCTGGAGTTATGCTGGTGATATTATTCAGTTCATTCAAGCTCTGGATGCAAGCAGGTGGATTGTACTCATTGGTGGTATCGTTGCTGAAGCTTTGCTGAACTTCTGCTTGAGTCAGCTGAGGATAAGTAGTTTATGCATTTTCCCCCATGTGTCATTCTTATGTCTTCCTTTAGTGTTTAGTGGGGTTGACGAAGAGTTCAACCCACCTATTCCCTAGTTAGGGTCCAGCACTAGGGATACATAGCGTCAGGTATCCGACTCAGCGCATACAACCTATCTAGGATCGTGAGAGACACCAGGGACCAGTATAACATTTGGTCAGGGGTCACCATCTCCCTCTTCTCTAGATGCAGGGTCCCTTTCTCTTATCTTTGCTGCTCGCTTGGTACTTGCCCATACCTTATGGATACATACAGTAGTGTTTCATTTCATTCAAATGTCAATGGTTAGTTTTTGCTGACACTGATGCACACTTCAGTACAGCTTGAATTTCTTTGGAACGTGAATGGAGCTGCTTTTTCCACATCTGGACTATCCTGCATTGCACCTTTTTTCACAATTATTCTCTACTATTCAAGTCCAGGGAGAATAGCTACAGTGGCATGGGTTGTAAATGTCATGTAACCTTCAGATTGTTGATATTTTTGAACAATTTTGGGTCTCAAGTCCTAAGACTGTTCTCTTCTCCTATTCTGTTCTCTAATTCTTAGTGTGGCACACACAGACTTACAATGCAAAGTTTCAGTCAACTTCTCCTCTTTTTATCTGCTTTCAGGTGTTATTCTCATATTGCCCACATATTAGTTTGAATGAGCATCACATGCTTGAAACACAGTTCTTTACCCACAATTTTTGAAAAGGTGGCAACAATTTTGTCCAGGCCAGTTTTGTGGATTTGCGTGAAATTATATCCAATTTTTTTCTCTCATTTTTTTGGTAATTTCCAATACATACAAAGGAAATAAACATGGCTATAACAAAACATATTTCAGTGCAATAATTTTCTGGGAGAAATACTTCATTTTCTGAAACAATTTCAAGGGTTGCAACATTTTTGGCTGTTGCAGCATATTACAAAACTTTAGCAAACCCTATAGGGTATGTTCATTCTGGAAGTTCAGCAAGTCTAAAAAGTGTATGAGAGTGAGAAAAGAAGATAAAGGGAACCTACAAAAATGATTTTATGAAAACTGCTGAAACCTGTAGTATAGTATTATCACATTAGATACGGAGAAGTTCCAAGCAAACGGTGAAAGGGAAGGGAAACCCTGTGTCTAGGGAAGGGGAAGATAGTGACCCCTGACCAAACCCTGGGGGTCTCTCACCCCCTAGATAGGTTTCACACCTATGCGCCAAGCATTTCACCACCACCAGTCCAAGGAAGAAAGGGGTATTTAAGCACCAAGAGAATGCTGATGATCAACAGATGGATGGAAAGCAAGCTTCTGCTGGGTTCAAAAGGGGGAGAGATGATTCCAGCAGGAAACCTACTTATACCAATGAATACTGACAGCAGAAACAATGGAAAGTCAGGGAGCATTCTGCATAGCCAAACACTGTGACCTTCCATAGCTAGAAACATGACTGTCTGTCACTGGTGACACACCCATGAGACTACTGCAGGAGACCCAGGAATTAACCTTACTTTGGACACAGAGACATACAATGTCTAGCCTCCAGTTAGCCAAAATGTACATGAGTAAGCCAAAATCCATCTCAGAAAGCATCTTGTGGACAGATGAGACCAACTAAGCACTGGAGAGTTTTGAAGGGCCCAGCAATGAGCCTTGATCTAAATTCCATTGAACACCCGTGGAGAGATCTTAAAATTGCTGTTGGGAGAAGGCACCCTTCAAACATGAGATACTTGGAAAAGTTTGCAAAAGAAGAGTTTTCTAAAATTTCAGTTGAGAGGTGTAAGAAGCTTGTGGATTGTTATAGGAAGTGGTTGAGTGGAGCTGTTTATTCTAAAGGGTGTTCAAAATATTGAGTTGAGGGTGCCAACCAATTTGTTTGACCAATGTTTTGAGGTTTTGTATGAAATTATGTCAAATTTCCCTTTTTTCCCCTCATTTTTTGTGTTCTAATACACAAAGGAAATAAACTTGTGTATTACAAAACATGTGTAATTGCAATAATTTTCAGGTAGAAATACTTCATGTTCTGGAACAATTTCAAGGGTGTCAACACTTTTGGCTAAGATTATAGATATTTATGCATTTCAAAAAGGATGGTTCAAAACAATATATTTGGCATTTATAAATGACAGAAAATAATACAACTGTATTAACATGAAATGACAGATTATTTACTAAAGTTTTATCTGCACACTACAAATGTTAAAAGTGATTTCAATTGGTGACATGGCAGATGTCTAGGTTATAGTCCAGTTCTGTCCTATGCGTGCCAGCAAGTCTTGAGATATGGACCCAGCTGTTTCACTTATGTGTTGTTTTAGGTTGTTCAAATCCTGTGGCTGCAGTGAGGGGCAAATACACGGAGTCTTCTGGTGATCATAAAGGCTAGCGCATCTGAGACAACAAATCATTGAAATAGTGGAGTCCATACCCAAGGATAAGCTGGCATGTGTCTGGACTAGAGTTGATCGAATCCACCAAAATCTGGGACCGGCAGATCACTGGCGGATTGAAAATAAAATCCGGATCCGCTCCGGATTCCGGTGCACATATAAGTCTATGGGGACCAGAATCCGGAGATTAAAAACATTTGTGGAGGGGATAGGGGGGAAGGAGTGTGCGCGGTGTACTCACTCGAGGCTGTGTCATGGCGGCAAACTCCTTCCGGGTCACACCTTTCACTTCCGGAGCCGGCAATTCAATATTTATTGTTTTGCCTGCCCACCGGCGCATGTAATTGGTTACAGCTAGACGCGCCCCCCATCCTGAGTGGCAGCGTGTCAGATGACTACAACCAATCACAGGCGGCAGGACAGCCGGTGGGTGGGGAAAGCAGTGCAAGTGTCTGCGGGTCAGTATGGTGACCGTGCATGTCTTTCACAAACACATGCATGTTCCTGTCAGAAATATGCGGCTGACACAGCCCACTGCTCTCTGAACATGAGCGTACATTTACACAAGAACACATGCACGCTCCTGTCAGAAGTGTGTGCGGCTGTGTCGGTGAAGCAGCTTTTTTTTTTAATTTTTTTATTATTACCATGTCGGCTGATGTCATGTCAGACTTGTACGAGTCTGACAGCGCATCACCAGCACAGCCGAACACTTCTGACAGGAGCGTGCGTGTGTTTCTGTGTAAATGCTTGCTCATGTTCAGAGAGCGGCAGGCTGTGCTGGCTGATGATGATGCACGGGAGACAGTGAATATAGCCACACATGATCACTCCAGGCTGTAGTTGCCAGGGGTGATCACCCGGGCCGGCTGATAATTATGCGCACATCCCCTTTCCATCATCCCGCCCACTTGTCAGCGCCAGCTTGAGCGCTGAGAGATAATGGGTGGGAGGATGCACGTGACCTCACGGTAGGCACTTCTACAGCCTGAGCATGCCGCCGATGACCCGCTCCAACGCAGCACTCTCATTCCCCGCAGCCGTACATTCAGACTATAAGATACACACCCCACTTTCCCCCAACATTTGGGGGGAAAAAGTGCATCGTATAGTCTGTAAAATACGGTATTTAAAGAAATAATTAAAAAAAAGCCTGACGTGCAGTCCCCCCTAATTTTCATCCCCAGCCACGATAAAGCCGGCTGAAGGCTGGTATTCCAGCTGGCAGCTGCCCGGTGTTGCCGCATCTATTAGATGTGACAATCCCGGTGCAATACCGGCCTGGTGCGGTGGCAATCGGGGAAATAAGGGTTAATAGCAGCACACAGCTGCTACTAAACCCTAGGTTAGTAATGGCACAGGCGTCTATCACATACCTGCATCACACTAACCTTTAAGTGAATGTAAATAAACACAGACAAAGAGAAAAATCCTTTATTTGGAATGAAGTACAAAACACACACCCTCCTTCACCACTTTATTAACCCCCAACACCCTGCAGCGTAATCCACATGAGGTCTCATGCCGCTTAAGCTCTGCTACATAGCCAGTGGCCATAAAGCACGACCGCTGGCTGTACAGACAATGACAGCCGTGATGACTGCACGACAGGCAGATACTGTAACAGGCTGGGGGCATAGTCTGCCTGCAACCAACCACAGATCAGATGAAGGCCGGTGGGCAGGGAAAACACGGAAAGCTGTGTGTATAGATGCACAGTACAGGTAGTGAATGCGCGACCTGGAAGCAGTGTGCCGCCATAACACCGAGTCTCGGTAAGTATGAAATGCTGTTTTATTTCTGTTTTTCTTTATTTTTCAATTATTTTCCCCAGTGCCAGATCCGGATCGTGCACCCAGAATTCCGGATTCGGCACCCAGAAATCTTTGAAACCACGCGGATCCGGACTTTTACAGTTCATATCCACTCAGCCCTAGTCTGGACAGAATTAGACTTCTAGATATCTGCCATGTAAACAATGGAGATCACTTTTAATATTTGCAGTATTTAGATAAAACTTGGGGGAATGATGTGTCTATTCATAGTAATAAATGTGTTCTCTTGGGTCTGGATGCGAAGCTATAACTTTTACATCTTTTTTTTAAGTAATGTATTCCCATTGTACGTGTATAGGTAATTTAGGTCATAAAGAATCTAGCAATATTTCCATCACAAACTCTCTGTCATCTTTTTAGGAGTTCACAACAGCTTTTACATTTTACAGAATGTATTAGATTGAGGTATTATAGTCTTCAATTTTAACAGTTTTGCTCTAATTAAGCTAGCCGAAATGGGTGGTGGTGACCACAATGCTTGTTTACTTTCGGACTGTATTTGTGGTTATTTTCTAAAGTGTTGCAAAGTCTTTCTCTCCACAGATCAATAGAACGTTTCAGTGTCTTTGACGAACAAAGCCTGAATGTGTATGAGCGTAACAATGAATCTTGCTGATGTTTAAAAAGATGTTCATAGGTTTACAAATATAGCACTCAACAGCAAATCTAATCTGAAGATTGAAAAGAGGTTTTGCTACCTTGCTGAAATGTGTAATATAATAAAAGGCATGCAGAAAACACAGATGTATTATGAAAAACTGAAAGGCAAGTTACACTCTTAAGAAAGCTTCATCAGAGGTTCTTCAATCCCTTTCCACATTCTGAATAGCCTCTTATATGGATACAAGTGTAACATACTAGTATAAGGTTATGCTCGTATGAAACTGAAAAAGGTTGTATATATTTGCACATTGTGAACATTTTTGCTTTCTCAATACAAAAGTAACTGAACTTTTATATAATATTAATATAACTTTTAGAATAATATAGATGTTATAAGCTTGATCAGTATGGAAAGTGATAAAAATTGCCAAATCACTTTATTGAAGGATTTGCCTGCACTCCTGTAAAGAAAAACATTGCATGTAAGTCCAAGAGCCATATAACTTTCCTTCCGCATAATCATATAAGGGCTTGTTTTCTGCAGGACAAGTTGGACTTTTGAATGAAATCCATTAATTTTACGAAATAGTGTCCTGGAAAATGTAAAAATAATAAATTACAACCACATTGAAATTGCAAAAAAAAGTGCAATTCCACAATGTTTTTTTCAAGTTTTTTATTTACCAAGTTAACTATATGGTAAAACTGACCTTGCAAGATGATTATCAAGATTAAGACCAGTACGCATCTATCAAACAAGTATATATATATATATATATATATATATATATATATATATATATTTTTTTTTTTTTAAATTTAATTAGTGAAAAAAATCTAAAAATTGTAAAAAAAAAAAAAAATTCGTTTGTCGCCATTTTCCAAGACCCGTAACATTATTATTTTTAGAGATATGGGCTATATTAGAGTTTATTTTTGTGTCCTGAGCTGACATTTTTACGGATACTATTTCTGGGCAGAAAAAATGTTTTAATCACCTCTTATTGCATTTTATTGCAATGTTTCAGCGGGCAAAAAAAACTTAATTCTGGTGTTTTGATTTTTTTCTCATTATGTTATTTACCATTTGGATTAGTTTACTTTATATTTTGATATCTGACTTTTAGCGCAGCGATATGACATTTTTTTCCATTGTTTTAGTGCTATTTTTAGTGTAGCTCAGGCCATAGACCAGAAGTCGGGAACCTATGGCTCACGAGCCTGATGTGACTCTTTTGATGACTGCATCTGGCTCGCAGACAAATCTTTAATAAAAAAAATATTGTATCTTCTGGTTTGTAAGATGCTCTCTCCCCCCCCCCAAAACTGGGGGAAAAATGGGGCTGCGTCTTACAAACCGCATATGGCTTACAAGAGCGGCAGTGGTGGTGCAGGGTTAGCGATACTGTGGACTCATGGGGTGTCACAGTTGTCAGCCCGCAGTAGCCGGCGCACTGCGGGCTGCTTTAAATTTCCCGCAGTTGACGAGATCAACGTCAAGAAAATGGCCACGGAGGCGGTACATGCACAGATAGGACTCTGCGGTCATTTGTTTGAAGTCCATCATGTCGATCTGTGCATGCGCCATGCCATTTTCTTGAAGTCGATTTCGTTAACTGCAGGAGATTCAAAGCAGCCTGTCAGCAGATCACTGGCGCCTGCCGCCATGACACCACACGAACCCACAGCAGTATCACTGACCCTCTTGAGATGCAACACCCCCTTCTACGTGCCCGCAGCATCGCCTACGCTGCCTCCTAGGGCCTTCTGAGCTGCTCCACCACCGCTCCCCCCTGATAAGTATGGCTCTCACTGAATTACATTCTAAAATATGTGGCGTTCATGGTTCTCTCAGCCAAAATTGTTCCTGACCCCTGCAATAGACCCTGGGGGCCCCCAAGGGAGTGGGGGCCCTATGCAAATTGCCCAGTTTACCCCACCAAAGCTGACCCTGCTTAGCAGTAAGTGTTAAAAAATGATATATATCTTTTTATTTTAACTATCACTGAATTGTCCATATAAACATTAAAAAAGGAATTAGTACCTTATCATACTAAAAGACAGACTTTTGTGGAAGTAGGTGGAGGATTTAATATTATATACAACCTAATCATGACTAGTATATGGAACACTGGACAGATCTGTTCACGTCATGAGAAACACAGTTTACCTGACTGATCCTGCCTCTTATGAGCCAACAGTGAAAAGCACAAGTGTGTTGTGATGTGAAACAGATCCATCTAGCGCTGCAGGTTTTAAGGCATCTACACTTCTAAAGGTTAAAAGTCCTTTTGGTCCTCCATTTCACCTAGTGGGAAAACATTTTGGCAAACAGTGGAAATAATGAGTGGAACAGCAGCTTTGTATTATCGAGCCTTCCATGAATTCCTTTAGGATGTAATTTACTATGCTGGGATATTGGATGCAGTTTACTATTTTCACTGTCTACTAAGCAAAACATGAGCAATTTCCAACACTTAGAACAATTTAATACAATGCTTTCTGCTTGAAAACTCCCATTGAGAAAATGCATTTCTTACATTTAAATTATTATCATGCAATCAAGTTTGCATAGCATCAGCATCAGCCATTTACAGGGGGAAAACATTGCCTCTCGGAAGACACACACTGTCTACATAATTGAACTGAAATATCAAATGTGAAAACTCATTTTTAATGATGGACCTTACTTCAATGATTGATCAATAAGATCATTATAGAGCAAAAAAAATTCAGTTTTATCTTAGGCACACAATAAAGGAAGGAACAAGTCTATATTTAGAAGCCCTAACAATAACGAATAACGTTTGGAACACCATTCTAAGTCTGAACTGGGTGCAAAAAACCTAAAAAAACATCACTATGGGGAGATAAGGTATGCACACCAGTGACTATGTAAGGGGAATACATGGAATAGCAGAAACTGCTGTCTGAATACTGACTTGAAAAATCCAATAGCTATATGAAGAGTGAAAATGTGAAAAATGGAATCTGCATTACTGCCACGAACATATGAATCAAGAGAAATTTAGCTACTGAATTGATCAATGCAATAGAGCCCCAACACTACGCCAAAGTATTTCTCTACGTTGGGGTCCCTAGCTTATGTGTGTCCTCTCATGCAGTTAACTGCATGAGAGGACACACATAAGCTAGGGACCCCAACGTAGAGAAATACTTTGGCGTAGTGTTGGGGCTCTATTGCATTGATCAATTCAGTAGCTAAATTTCTCTTGATTCATATGTTCGTGGCAGTAATGCAGATTCCATTTTTCAAGTCAGTATTCACACAGCAGTTTCTGCTATTCCATGTATTCCCCTTACATAGTCACTGGTGTGCATACCTTATCTCCCTATATTTAGAAGCCCATCTCAGAGAAAGGTACTATTTTATACTAATGAAATCATGTAAGGTACATGTGTTTATTTACAGATATGTAATTATAAGTAATTTTGGCATTAGTGGCATAACTTAACTCTAGAACGCGCAAGCAATTCAATCTACCATAGAAAACAAATGACCTAGCAGGCCTGCGAGGCCCCAGGTATGTGTTCTAGGGTTAAGTCCTATGAGCCTTGGTAAACAATTTTGTTCTAAGGACCCACCAGCATGTTGGTCAGATGTGTGAGCTCCTATAATAATGTCCCCCATTCTAGCCTCATCTTGTAATAATGCACCCATCCTACCCCCATCCTGTAATAATGTCCCCCATGCTGGCCTCATTTGCCCCAATCCTATATTAATGTACCCGGTCTTAACAATATTTGAGTAATAATTCTGTCTGGCCGCTATCTTGTAGTAATGTACTTCATCCTGGCCCTTATTCTGTAATAATGTCCTGCATCCTAACCCTATCATATAATAATATCTACTGCCCTAGTCTCCTTCCTGTAATAATTCCGTCTTGTCAATGTTGTAGTAATATACCGCTTCCTGGCCCCCATCCGGTAGTAATGTTCTCCTTTCTGTTATAATATCCCCATTATCTAATAATGTTCCACATTTTGACCCCCATCCTGTAATAATGTCCCCAATACTAACCCTATCATATAATAATGTGCCCTGTCCTAGTGCCCTTCCTGTGAAAACTCCATTTTAGCCCAAAGTCTATAGTAATGTTTTTTGTCCTGGCCCTTATCCTGTAATAATGTCCCCCATCTTAACACCTGTCCAGTAATAATGTCCTCCTTCCTGGCCCCCATCCTGTAATAATGTCCTTTATTCTATAATAATGTCCTCCTTTCTTCTATAATCTCCCCCATCCTGTAATAATGTCCCCCATTCAGTAATATTGTCCCTTGTCCTGTAATAATGTCCAAAACTTTGGCCCCCATCCTGTATTAATGTCCAGCTGCAGGAGTTCCATTGACCTCATGCCACTGCTCTCAAAGGCTGTAATGGTGCAGAACAAGTCGGCAATGGAGGCTGGAATGAAGATCTATTTTCCTCAGCAATGAGCTTATTTTTGTCTTGGATGCAATGAAACTTGGAGATTGATCAGGAAACTGCATGTGTAATGCCATGTAAAGGCATCACAAGGGTACATCGCATCGGTCCTAGTCCCAGGCAGGATAATTGTGTAGAGTGGCATAATTTATGGCAGGTGGACCACTCTAGTCTTCATTCCAGGTAAAAACCGTCATAAATAATTGTTAAGGGATCATAAACTGTAAACCGTAGAAAAAACCCTTTAAAAATTCACTTTTAATTAATTTAGATTAAAATAGATATCCCAAATGAAAAAAACACACACACACACATATATATACATATAAATAAATAGAAAAGTGCTGCAGTGCAGAATGGGAGTGGTCAACACCCTCACACTTCTCCCTACCTAGCCTGCGGAGGTCGGCACCCTAGGTTACGTAATGGCGCCCCCGCTCAAACGTCGGCTTGCCCTCCTCTCCCTGCACTAGGTTACAAGTGCAGCTAGTCTGGGAGTATAGGAGTGCTGAAACAGGGTTTTTCTGCACTGTCAAAATAACACAAGGTGCAAAAAATTAACTGTCAGGGGTAGAACCTGTTATCAGTTAACACATATGTGAGTATGACTCTACAGGAATAGGGTATAATATCAAAACAGGCTCTGTCATGAAAGATGCTTGAAAGGGGTTCAAACAACTCAATAACCAGTTTTTATGAGGACAAAGTGCAATGGTGCTAACGTGATTCAAGGGAGCCCTATGCACATATGCTAGTTGGCCTGTAAACATTCCACTCAATAGCAGCATATAAATAAACAGATGTTAAAGTGCTGTGCATGTAGCAGCCACAACTTGCAAAAAGGCTCTATCAGGCCACGCATCAAACTGCTCCCACCAGAATCAGATTATAATATACCGGCAGCAAAACAATGGCTCCCCAAACAGCACATATAATGGTCCTCAAAACAGCCCAGCAATGATAGGTAGGGAGAAGTGTGAGGGTGTTGACCACTCCCATTCTGCACTGCAGCACTTTTCTATTTATTTATATGTATATATATGTGTGTGTGTTTTTTTCATTTGGGATATCTATTTTAATCTAAATTAATTAAAAGTGAATTTTTAAAGGGTTCATTCCAGGTACCCTAACAGTTTGGTGTTAAAATGATTTTGTCATGGGGCTAGTGGTAAAGCTTTTTTTCCAAAGTGTCCAATGAGCTGTTTGTCAACATGACAAAGCTAGACCACATGTTGCATGGCGTAAAGGTTCTACCATGGCCTGCCTCGTCTCTAGACATTTTTTACATTGTGCACATCATTGGTTGGCAATTCCAAATGGAACTGCTAGGAGCGGATCTTGGTGATTTGTGCACCACTTCATGCAAAGACATGTAAGTGTATGTATTTCTGGGCACTGTGCTCATGGTCAATACTGAACAAATCAAGAGGTTTTGAAAAATGTGTTTCTATTCTGTCCTCATTTGCATATTGTTAACATGTCTGTCAAACCTGTGATTTCCATCATTCTAAAACTTTTCCTTCTTGCAGCTGCAATTTCAATATAATACATATACAGAACCGGTAGAAGGTATGGCCATTGCTCACTATGTATTGGGCGGTGACTGTAGCTGTACCTGCTGAGCCTCTCTGACTGAAAGCCCGGGGCAGCTGGGAGGAATAAATTTAATTTCCTCCTGGTAGCTAGCCTTTCAGTGGGGCAGCCACACAGCGTAGGAACACAATTAACTTGTAGGTTAACCGCATATCTGTAGGTTAATAGTGTTTGACATGACAGGTTCCTCTTAACTGCTACTGTATGTCCAATTATGATCACTTTGATATGGATTAAATATTCATCAGGCACATAGATCTTCCAGGACTCTATTTCAGAGTTTAAGGGGCACTTTGCACACTGCGACATTGCAGGTGCGATGTCGGTGGGGTCAAATTGAAAGTGACGCACATCCGGCATCGCATGCGACATCGCAGTGTGTAAAGCCTGGATGATACGATTAACGAGCGCAAAAGCGTTGTAATCGTATCATCGGTACAGCGTCGGCGTAATCCATAATTATGCTGACGCCATGGTCCGATGTTGTTCCTCGCTCCTGCGGCAGCACACATCGCTGTGTGTGAAGTCGCAGGAGCGAGGAACATCTCCTACTGGCCTCACTGCGGCTTCCGTAGGATATGCGGAAGGAAGGAGGTGGGCGGGATGTTTACATCCTGCTCATCTCCGCCCCTCCGCTCTGATTGGCCGCCTACCGTGTGACGTCGCAGTGACGCCGCACGACCCGCCCCCTTAACAAGGAGGCGGGCCGCCGGCCACAGGGACGTCGCACGGCAGGTGAGTGTGTGTGTGAAGCTGGCGTAGCGATAACTTTCGCTACGCCAGCTATCACCACATATCGCTGCTGCGACGGGGGTGGGGACTATCGCACTCGACATCGCAGCATCGGCCTGCAATGTCGTAGTGTGCAAAGCCCGCCTTAGATCTGCCATCCTATACATTTTTTTAATATCGAACTAAGAATGAACATTTCATGTCAATGGCTAGATTGAAACGCATCCAAATAGCAAATCTATTAAAGCAAAATACAGCATTCCCTTACAACACATTAGTTTTAAGCTACATGATTGATTTCTTATTTATTTCAGTATTCCATGTAACGGGAATATAAAGACAAAAAAAGCTTGTTTCTGAAAATGATGTAATATATGCTGTAATTTAACAGCCTGAGCTCCTTACAACTTAAAGCATACTTTTATATTGCTGTTCCACAAATGTATAGTGCTTATTATTATTATTATATTTATTGTGTTTTATACTTGTATATAACTTATACTCAGTAGATAGAAAAAGGCAAGCAATGCACTATAATTAGGGCCTTTGTGATTTGCAATGGGCTATAAGAAATGCTGCATAATCAGAAGTATAAGTCAGAGCCATAGCTTAATATCAATTTCCGTAAGAAATATAATTCTGGGTTATAGAAGGGCTGCTTACCAAGTGACTATTAAAGGGAATCTGTCAGCAGATTTTTGCTACTTCATCTGAGAGCAGCATGATGTAGTCAAAGAGTCTCTGAATACAATGATGTCTCAATTTACTGGTTGCAGAAATTGTGACACAATCAGAGGTTTTAGATTTAGAGAAAGCTGAGCCCCACTCACCAGGCTCTGTATGTACAATGTCTATAGACAGTTAGCTGCTAATTACAGCAAACAAAGTTTTGAAACTCTAAGTTGCCATAAACAATAACTGGAGGTTGTGGTAAAGGTGACAGCTCTACAAATGTGATATAGTTCTTGAGCAATGACTTGTAAAAACATTATGTATTTTAAGTGCTGGGGTAGCTGAAGCCGAAACGCCACAGGGTCAATAACGGTGATTACTTTTTATGGAATGATGAACCTAGGACAGAGTTTCCAAGATGGAACTTTTAACTTGATATTCCAAGTGGACAACCATAAATAATAATTCACACACAGGTTCAGACCTGACGAACGTCTTTGTCAGCCATATGTTTGTACCTATTCCCCATTACCCTCAGGTTGTTCAGTACTCCATGTCATACTGAAGAGAGTGACAAGGAAAATCGTTCCTACCCAGGAATCATCGAAGACCCCTCACTACTGAAAACACAGAACTGAGGTTGGAACCCGTAGGCATCAAAAAATGGCGACTTGCCAGTGGATTCATTGCGATGGTTATTCAATGCAAACTTAGCCAGGTAAGATTACCAATTTTCCTGTTTATCAAACACAAAACACCTTAGGTACGTCTCCAGATTTTGATTTAAGCATTACGTCTGCTCATAATATTGGGGATGTAACGCTGAGGAACAAGACAGTTGTACCCCAGACAAGAACAAAATGCCCTCCAAAATTTAGAGACAAACTGAGTCCCCTGATCTGACACCACACTGGACGAAACCCGATAAAGCTTCACAATTTCAGAAACAAACACTTGAGCTAAAGTTTTTGCTTTAGTGTGCCATTTTACTGAACCTATCCACCACTATTAAGATCACTGTTTCCCAGTGGACAAAGGAAGGTCAGTAATAAAGTCCATAGGTGAATGAGTCCATAATCTATTAGGGATAATCAAAGGTAGGAGAAACCCAAACAGATGAGTTTGTGAGGTCTTAAAACATGCACAGACATTACAGGTAGACACAAAATCCACTATGTTCTTATGCAACCTAGGCCACCAAAAGCGACTAGGAAGGAGATCAAAGGTCATTTTATTAACATTTAAAATGTTGAGGTGCAACTGTAAAGGTACAAATAATTTCCTGTGTGGCAAGAAGAGAGGGCACAACCTGAGCCTTCAGCACATCACCCTTGAGCTCAGAACATACAGTAGAGATGACCACCCCTCCTGTAAAATATAGACAGAGTCAACCAAGCTACCTCCCCCACTCCCCCAAGAAAACTCCCGGACAAAGCATCAGCTTTGAAATTTTTCACCTGGGACAATAGGTAGCCACAAAATAATACCTGGTAAAAAGTAAGGACCACCTAGCTTGTCTTGGATTCATGTTCTTAGAAGACTCAAGGTACATAAGATTTTTATGATCTCTAATTACAGTGACAAGGTTAACGTCTACCTCTAAAAAATGACACCATTCCTCAAATGCCAGTTTTCCCTATTGCCAATATCATAGTTCCACCTAGAGGCCAATACTTTTCTTAGTCAGCTCTATGAGGGGTTTGATAATCAATGAGAAAGTTCTGGATGAACATGCTGTAATAAATGGCAAACCCCATACAGTGTTATATTGCTTTCAGATTTTCAGGAGGATCCCACTCCATAACAGCACTGACCCTAACTGGATCCATCTGGGAACCAGTAGATGACACCAAGAAGCCCAAATGTACCTCTTGCATGGAAAATACACACGCTTTTAGTTAGGTAGTAAATCTTCCCAGCAGGTGATGGATAATGGAATTGACAAAATGTTAGAATACGGCAGGGCATTTGTCAAACCAAAAGGCATGACCAAATTTTCATAATGCACTTCAGGCATGTTAAAGGATGTTTTCCCCACTATCCCCTTCTCTGATTCTAATCAGATTATAAGTCCCCTGAGATCCAACTTGGAGAGCTATTTAGCACCAACCAACTAATTAAATAAATCAGGGATGAGCAAGAGAGGCTAAGGGACACAAATGGTAATTTGATACAAAAGTCTAAACACAGAAGGAGACCTCCCATCTTTTTTTCTTAACAAAAAGAACCCTGCTGACATAGGAGAAGAGGTGGGTCTGATATGTCCCTTAGCAAGACTATCTGCAATATAATATTTCATAGATTGCCCTAATGGGCCAGAAAGATTATATAACCTGGTCTTGCAAAGTTTTGTACAAGGGAGCAAGTTACCAGAGCAATCATATGCACAGTGGGGAGGCAGACCCTGGCACCCCTTTTCTTATAATACATCCACAATATTTGACAAAAAAAGAGGGTTCCACCTTAGCGTCGATGGAAGAGACAACTGTATGCAGGTAATTATTCTTGTGGAACTCACTTCATATGATCATCTCCTTGGACTGCCTGTTCACCATTGGATTATGCATAACTTACCAGGGAAAGCCCAATACAATAGGAATAGGGAGACCTTCCAAGACATAACAAGAAAGTAGCTATTTTTTTAAGAGCACCTAAGCACAGGTTTACATAAAGCACCACTTGTGTAAAACTCCCCTGGCTGAGTGGCGCAGAGTCAATGGCTAATATGGGGACAGACCTAGTCAGCGTATTACAGGAGAAGCCATGAGTCCGTGCAAACCAAGAATCCACCATATTGACTTTTGCCCCACTATCCAAATGGACAGATATGATTTTAGTTTTATTACCTATAACAACCTCAGCAGGTAGAATAAACTGAGATGCACATGCGGAGGAAATATATACGCCCAAGTTGTAATACTTCACACAAACTGGGGTTAGAAGTTTTCCGATGATTTCCTTTGCTTAGGACACGATAGACAGACCCTGATAAAATGACCCTTATGGCCACAGAAGAAATACAACCCTGTCTTGCGGTGACCTGCAAGGGATCCAGACTGAGAGGAAGCCCCCTTCCTAACTGTATAGGTTCATCAGAGCTTACAAGAAGGACTTCAGCCTTAGGAAGCTCTATAGGGGTGTAGACATCGTAGTTCTATCTTTGAGGTCTCTGAGGTTTCTATTGATAGGTATGGCCAGTGCCATGGCAGCCACCAATGTGTCCTTTAGCCTTTTTGACAAACCCTGGCAAAAATGTCTCCTAATGGCTGAGTCATTCCTCCAAGTGTCAGTGGCCCATCTCTAGAATTCAGAACAAAATTCCTGCGCCAGCCGGTCTACCTACTGCAGTCTGCATAGCTGAGACTCATCAAGAGACACATGGTCAGGGTCATCATTGACAAAGCCTAGCGCCGCAATAAACTCATCAACTGACAAAAGTGCCCCATAGTTGGTTGCAAGAGAAAAGGCCAAGGATTGAGGGTCTTCCTGAGCGAAGTAGATCACAATCTCCACCCATTGTTCCTCACTCCTGGAAGAGTGTGGGCAGAGCTTAAAATAAAGCTTGCAGGCTTCACGGAATACAAAAAACTTATTCTGCCCTCCCAAAAATCTAACCAGGAATGCCACCTTGGGTTCAGGTATAGTATAGGTGGCTGACAGACCTGGATTGCAGGTCTGCCAGACTAAAGGGTGCTTTACACGAGACGATCTATGGTGCGATAGATCGATGGGGTCACGGTTTTTGTGACGCACATCCGGCATCGCTTGAGACGTCGGGCTGTGTGACACCTCCGAGCGACGCAGTATCTCTCACAAATCGTGAGTCGTGTACTCGTCGCTCGGTTTCATAATCTCGTTTAATTAAAATGGCGCCGGTTGCTCATCGTTCCCAGGGTAGCACACGCCACTCCGTGTGATGACACCCCGGGAACGATGAACAGCAGCTTACCTCCATCCCACGGCACCCGCCGGCTATGCGGAAGGAAGGAGGTGGGCGGGATGTTTACATCCCAGTCATCTCCACCCCTCCGCTTCTATTGGCCGGCCTCTGTGTGATGTCGCTGTGACGCCGAACGTCCCTCCCCCTTCAGGAAGAGGATGTTCGCCGCCCACAGCGACGTCGCACAGCAGGTAAGTACGTGTGACGGGGGTTAATGACTTTGTGCGCCACGGGCAACTATTTGCCCATGACGCACAAACGACGGGGGCGGGTACGATCGATCGTGAAATTGCACGATAGATCGTACCGTGTAAAGCAGGCTTAAGGGATAAGCTTTGCACCCATTCTGAAAGAGCATATATAGGACCCATTTACCATTCGGGAAAAAAAAGTGGGATGGTGATAATACTGCTCAGTGACTGCGGGGTTTCTGTCAGATATAAGGAAACTCCTAGAGAGCACTGCAACACACAGGGTACACAGGGAACATGATGTTATAGTAAGTCCTGGTGCTAGGAATAGGGGAGCGGAGTCACCTTCTGCCACTTACTTGAGGCTGATTCCTGCACTCCCTAAGTTTCCTATAAGGGCCCATCCCCTTGTTGCTGATCACGTGCCTAGGCTCTTGCTTGCCTTCAACTCACCCTGTCTAGTGATGAGGCCAGTGAGAGCACTAGTTTCACCATTGCAATAATACAACACAGGAAGGAAGGAAGGAAGGAAGGGAGGAAGACAGAAAGGGGAAAAATAGACACAAAAATAAGACACTCCTCCAATACAGCTAAACACCACAGCTGCAACTATCACGATTTCCTAGCTTCTTCGATTGACTACCTCCTTCCAAAGTGGTCAGCATAAGAATGAAGATCCTATCACGTGTGTCAGATGGTAAGATACATTACTTTTTATTAGCAAGTAGATTTCACTCAAATATAAGAAGTGGATCTGTGAGCAATAAGGTTGTGACTTCCTGATCCCAGACTCACCAGAGGTCTCCCCAGGGTGGGACACACTTATGACACAAGGTGACTTAAAGGGAAGGTGCCATCCCCCCTAAAAATGTTCAACAATTGAAACAATCAAAAATATTAATGGTTTAATTAACAAAAAATATGTAATGTATTTTTAATGGAGTCAAATGTGAAAAATCATTTTAAAAGTTTTGATATTTCCCACTTTTAAACACTTGGGGAGCAACTGCTGAAATTTGCCATGAAAACCTTTTGTACAACCTTTTGTACATGTGCGATAGATCTGCTCACATATGTCTGACATCACTCTCTCCTCCCTTTTTTGGCACTTGTAAAAGGATAAGGGAGGATGAAAGTTAGGATCAGAGTGCAAAGCCATTCTGTTAGTGACTGCAAAGTGATTCTGACGTGTGGAAAATGTCACCAAGGATGGCTGGCAGCACCAATTTTGTTAGTTGGTGCTGCTTTCAGTATCATACACTGGGGTTAGATAAGTGGAGTGTAACACACACTAGGATTAGATATAGGGCTCAGTGGATTCTATCACTCCTATAAAAGCACTCCATCTATTTCTTTGAGAGCAGTGGTGTAATGTGTGACACTGCTGGGTCCAACTCTATGGGATCCGTAATGTAATGTGACCTCGCTCTGTCCACTTCTATGGGAGCAGTGGTGTTATGTGTGACAATTCTTCATCTACCTCTCTGGGAGCAGTAGTGTAATGTAAGACACTGCTTCACTAACTCCTTTGTGAGTAGTAGTAATATGTAACCCTGTTCTGTCCACTTCTATTGGAGCAGTAATGTAATGGGTGACACCGCTCCATCCCCCTCTATAGAGGAAGTGGGTATTAGATACATGGCTCTGGGGTATCACACATAATCAGCATTGAATACATGGCTGTGGGGCATATCATGCATGATCAACATTAGATACATGGCTCTGGGGCATATCACATATGGTTGGCATTAGACACATGGCTCTGGGTGTATCATGCATGAACAACATTAGATACATGGTCCTGGGGCTTATCACACATTATCGGCATTAGATACATGGCTCTGGGGCATATCACTTATGATTGGCATTAGACACACGGCTCTCCACATATCATGCATGATCAACATTACATACATGGTTCTGAGGCTTATCACGCATTATCCACATTACATACAAGACTGTGAGATGTATCATGCATGATTGGCATTAGATACGTGGTTCTGGGGCTTATACACAAAATCAGCGTTAGATATATGGCTTTGGGGTGTATCACACACAATTTTTGGAGACATGTCCTTTGTTCTGACAAAACTAAAAATGAAATGTTTGGCCATAATGACCATCGTTACATTTGGATGAAAAAGGAAAAAGCTTTAAAGCCTAAGAACACCATCCCAACTGTGATAAATGGGGGTGGCAGCATCATGTTGTGGGTTTGTTTTGCTGCAGGAGGGACTGGTGCACTTCACAAAATAGATGGCATCATGAGGAAAGAAGATTGTGTGACAATACTGAATAGAGTTGAGCGCGGTTCGTGGTTCGTGGTTCTCCAGTTCGCGGCTCGAGTGATTTTGGGGCATGTTCTAGATCGAACTAGAACTCGAGCTTTTTGCAAAAGCTCGGTAGTTCTAGAAACGTTCGAGAACGGTTCTAGCAGCCAAAAAACAGCTAAATCATAGCTTGGTTTCTGCTGTAATAGTGTAAGTCACTCTGTGAATCAAACTATTATCACATTTCAGTGTATAGTGTGCGTGAACAGCGCCTTCAGATCACTGCTGTTTCTATAATGGCGATCGCCATTTTTTTTTTTTTTTTCTCTTGTCTTCCTTCCCTAAGCGCGCGCGTCTTGTGGGGCGGGCCAGCATGTCAGCCAATCCCAGACACACACACAGCTAAGTGGACTTTGAGCCAGAGAAGCAACGGCATGTGTGATAGGATCTGCATGTCACATGTCCCTGCATTATAAAACCGGACATTTTCTTCACGGACGCCATTATCTGCCTTCTGCGTCTTTGGTGTCAGACATCACTGTCGCAGCTCCGTCTTCCTGAGTCCTATAGCCGATACAGCTGTATGCGCTGCATACACAGCGTTAGACAGCTTAGGGAGAGCACTTTATAGCAGTCCTTTTAAGGGCTCCAACCGGCAGGGTCAGAGAGCCATAGGTGACAGGTCCTGCAAACAGCAACAGCGTCTGTGTAGCCCAGGTCAGGGATTTCCTACCTGCATTTCACCATTAGGAGGGAATAGAAAGGCAGTCTTCCATTCCTCTACCCAGAGCACCACAATCCTGCCACTGTACCCTCTTGTCCTCTGCACACTCCAACTGATAACTAAGCCATTATACTAGCAAACACTCAGTGTACCTAGTGGCATCCTATACGTGGCTATTGGACTTTGCTATAGTCCCACTAGTGCAAAGACATTTGCAGAGCGCGTCTGCCTGCATTGCACACTACAACTCATTCTAACCAAGCCATTATACTAGCAAACACTCAGTGTACCTAGTGGCATCCTATACGTGGCTATTGGACTTTGCTATAGTCCCACTAGTGCAAAGACATTTGCAGAGCGCGTCTGCCTGCGTTGCACACTACAACTCATTCTAACCAAGCCATTATACTAGCAAACACTCAGTGTACCTAGTGGCATCCTATACGTGGCTATTGGACTTTGCTATAGTCCCACTAGTGCAAAGACATTTGCAGAGCGCGTCTGCCTGCGTTGCACACTACAACTCATTCTAACCAAGCCATTATACTAGCAAACACTCAGTGTACCTAGTGGCATCCTATACGTGGCTATTGGACTTTGCTATAGTCCCACTAGTGCAAAGACATTTGCAGAGCGCGTCTGCCTGCGTTGCACACTACAACTCATTCTAACCAAGCCATTATACTAGCAAACACTCAGTGTACCTAGTGGCATCCTATACGTGGCTATTGGACTTTGCTATAGTCCCACTAGTGCAAAGACATTTGCAGAGCGCGTCTGCCTGCGTTGCACACTACAACTCATTCTAACCAAGCCATTATACTAGCAAACACTCAGTGTACCTAGTGGCATCCTATACGTGGCTATTGGACTTTGCTATAGTCCCACTAGTGCAAAGACATTTGCAGAGCGCGTCTGCCTGCGTTGCACACTACAACTCATTCTAACCAAGCCATTATACTAGCAAACACTCAGTGTACCTAGTGGCATCCTATACGTGGCTATTGGACTTTGCTATAGTCCCACTAGTGCAAAGACATTTGCAGAGCGCGTCTGCCTGCGTTGCACACTACAACTCATTCTAACCAAGCCATTATACTAGCAAACACTCAGTGTACCTAGTGGCATCCTATACGTGGCTATTGGACTTTGCTATAGTCCCACTAGTGCAAAGACATTTGCAGAGCGCGTCTGCCTGCGTTGCACACTACAACTCATTCTAACCAAGCCATTATACTAGCAAACACTCAGTGTACCTAGTGGCATCCTATACGTGGCTATTGGACTTTGCTATAGTCCCACTAGTGCAAAGACATTTGCAGAGCGCGTCTGCCTGCGTTGCACACTACAACTCATTCTAACCAAGCCATTATACTAGCAAACACTCAGTGTACCTAGTGGCATCCTATACGTGGCTATTGGACTTTGCTATAGTCCCACTAGTGCAAAGACATTTGCAGAGCGCGTCTGCCTGCGTTGCACACTACAACTCATTCTAACCAAGCCATTATACTAGCAAACACTCAGTGTACCTAGTGGCATCCTATACGTGGCTATTGGACTTTGCTATAGTCCCACTAGTGCAAAGACATTTGCAGAGCGCGTCTGCCTGCGTTGCACACTACAACTCATTCTAACCAAGCCATTATACTAGCAAACACTCAGTGTACCTAGTGGCATCCTATACGTGGCTATTGGACTTTGCTATAGTCCCACTAGTGCAAAGACATTTGCAGAGCGCGTCTGCCTGCGTTGCACACTACAACTCATTCTAACCAAGCCATTATACTAGCAAACACTCAGTGTACCTAGTGGCATCCTATACGTGGCTATTGGACTTTGCTATAGTCCCACTAGTGCAAAGACATTTGCAGAGCGCGTCTGCCTGCGTTGCACACTACAACTCATTCTAACCAAGCCATTATACTAGCAAACACTCAGTGTACCTAGTGGCATCCTATACGTGGCTATTGGACTTTGCTATAGTCCCACTAGTGCAAAGACATTTGCAGAGCGCGTCTGCCTGCGTTGCACACTACAACTCATTCTAACCAAGCCATTATACTAGCAAACACTCAGTGTACCTAGTGGCATCCTATACGTGGCTATTGGACTTTGCTATAGTCCCACTAGTGCAAAGACATTTGCAGAGCGCGTCTGCCTGCGTTGCACACTACAACTCATTCTAACCAAGCCATTATACTAGCAAACACTCAGTGTACCTAGTGGCATCCTATACGTGGCTATTGGACTTTGCTATAGTCCCACTAGTGCAAAGACATTTGCAGAGCGCGTCTGCCTGCGTTGCACACTACAACTCATTCTAACCAAGCCATTATACTAGCAAACACTCAGTGTACCTAGTGGCATCCTATACGTGGCTATTGGACTTTGCTATAGTCCCACTAGTGCAAAGACATTTGCAGAGCGCGTCTGCCTGCGTTGCACACTACAACTCATTCTAACCAAGCCATTATACTAGCAAACACTCAGTGTACCTAGTGGCATCCTATACGTGGCTATTGGACTTTGCTATAGTCCCACTAGTGCAAAGACATTTGCAGAGCGCGTCTGCCTGCGTTGCACACTACAACTCATTCTAACCAAGCCATTATACTAGCAAACACTCAGTGTACCTAGTGGCATCCTATACGTGGCTATTGGACTTTGCTATAGTCCCACTAGTGCAAAGACATTTGCAGAGCGCGTCTGCCTGCGTTGCACACTACAACTCATTCTAACCAAGCCATTATACTAGCAAACACTCAGTGTACCTAGTGGCATCCTATACGTGGCTATTGGACTTTGCTATAGTCCCACTAGTGCAAAGACATTTGCAGAGCGCGTCTGCCTGCGTTGCACACTACAACTCATTCTAACCAAGCCATTATACTAGCAAACACTCAGTGTACCTAGTGGCATCCTATACGTGGCTATTGGACTTTGCTATAGTCCCACTAGTGCAAAGACATTTGCAGAGCGCGTCTGCCTGCGTTGCACACTACAACTCATTCTAACCAAGCCATTATACTAGCAAACACTCAGTGTACCTAGTGGCATCCTATACGTGGCTATTGGACTTTGCTATAGTCCCACTAGTGCAAAGACATTTGCAGAGCGCGTCTGCCTGCGTTGCACACTACAACTCATTCTAACCAAGCCATTATACTAGCAAACACTCAGTGTACCTAGTGGCATCCTATACGTGGCTATTGGACTTTGCTATAGTCCCACTAGTGCAAAGACATTTGCAGAGCGCGTCTGCCTGCGTTGCACACTACAACTCATTCTAACCAAGCCATTATACTAGCAAACACTCAGTGTACCTAGTGGCATCCTATACGTGGCTATTGGACTTTGCTATAGTCCCACTAGTGCAAAGACATTTGCAGAGCGCGTCTGCCTGCGTTGCACACTACAACTCATTCTAACCAAGCCATTATACTAGCAAACACTCAGTGTACCTAGTGGCATCCTATACGTGGCTATTGGACTTTGCTATAGTCCCACTAGTGCAAAGACATTTGCAGAGCGCGTCTGCCTGCGTTGCACACTACAACTCATTCTAACCAAGCCATTATACTAGCAAACACTCAGTGTACCTAGTGGCATCCTATACGTGGCTATTGGACTTTGCTATAGTCCCACTAGTGCAAAGACATTTGCAGAGCGCGTCTGCCTGCGTTGCACACTACAACTCATTCTAACCAAGCCATTATACTAGCAAACACTCAGTGTACCTAGTGGCATCCTATACGTGGCTATTGGACTTTGCTATAGTCCCACTAGTGCAAAGACATTTGCAGAGCGCGTCTGCCTGCGTTGCACACTACAACTCATTCTAACCAAGCCATTATACTAGCAAACACTCAGTGTACCTAGTGGCATCCTATACGTGGCTATTGGACTTTGCTATAGTCCCACTAGTGCAAAGACATTTGCAGAGCGCGTCTGCCTGCGTTGCACACTACAACTCATTCTAACCAAGCCATTATACTAGCAAACACTCAGTGTACCTAGTGGCATCCTATACGTGGCTATTGGACTTTGCTATAGTCCCACTAGTGCAAAGACATTTGCAGAGCGCGTCTGCCTGCGTTGCACACTACAACTCATTCTAACCAAGCCATTATACTAGCAAACACTCAGTGTACCTAGTGGCATCCTATACGTGGCTATTGGACTTTGCTATAGTCCCACTAGTGCAAAGACATTTGCAGAGCGCGTCTGCCTGCGTTGCACACTACAACTCATTCTAACCAAGCCATTATACTAGCAAACACTCAGTGTACCTAGTGGCATCCTATACGTGGCTATTGGACTTTGCTATAGTCCCACTAGTGCAAAGACATTTGCAGAGCGCGTCTGCCTGCGTTGCACACTACAACTCATTCTAACCAAGCCATTATACTAGCAAACACTCAGTGTACCTAGTGGCATCCTATACGTGGCTATTGGACTTTGCTATAGTCCCACTAGTGCAAAGACATTTGCAGCACGTCTGCCTGCGTTGCACACTCCAACTAATTATAACTAAGTTGCATTGTCAGGGATATTTATTCTTTATTATTCTGCTGTTAATAAAGCTAGACCACCACTGCAATCTTCACCACCTCTCAATTTTTACTACCACATTTTCAGTCCACAATCTTGTCGCAATCAACATGAGTGGCAAAATGACAGATGCTGGTGGAAAGGGGAAGAGGCGTGGTGGAAAAGGCAAAAAAGGTTTTGTCCGTGGGGAAGGTGGCAAAGCTCCATTATCATCTGCTGAAGATAGACCATCTACCAGCAAAAGTAAGATGTCTACTACTTACCGTGGACAATCCGATGTGCTCCCTTTTTTACGGACACGAACAACAGGAAGAAAGGTAGATGATGGGCAAAAAAGGAAAATGCTTGAATGGATCTCAAGTGGTCCAACAAGTGCCCTCTCAGCCACTTCAAGTACCGCATCCAAAAAACACCAGTCCTCTGAGTTGTCATCCCAATCACACTTGATTTCTCCCAGCTCTGAAGTCTCCATCAGCCCTGCACAGTATGGTGGAACTGAGATGGCTGAGTCTGCAGAGCTGTTCAGTCACACTATAGCCTGGGAATCAGAGGTCTGCTCCCAAGCTACAGTGAGTACAGAACAGGAAATGGTCTGCAGTGATGCCCAGAACCTTTGTGACTCAGATTCAGGCCGTGAGGACCAAGTTTCTGAGCATAATGTTGACCCTTTGTCACAAACTGTAACACCTGTGGTTATAGACAATGAGGAACATACTGATGAAGATGAGACGCAGATACCCGATTGGGATGACAACTTAAATATTCCGTCAGGGCAAGAAGAGGCTCGGTCTGAGGGGGAGGGGAGTGCAAACACAACAATTGATGATGACGTTCTAGATCCCACCTACTGTCAACCCCCAGTCAGGCACTCGAGGAGGTCAACAGAGGCGGTGGAGGAGGATGCAACCGACGACGAAGTTACCTTGCGCCTTCCTGGACAGAGTCGGAGCACTGGTAGCACGTCTACAACTGCATCCTCAGCCACCACTCTGCCTATGAGCATTATTCGGGGTGGATCAACAGGTCGCATGGCCTCTAAGCCTTGCCTAGCCTGGTCCTTTTTTCACATCGAAAAAGATCGCCCAACTCATGTGATATGTAACATTTGTCATGATTCTCTTAGTAGAGGTCAAAAGCTCAGCAGTTTGACAACTTCTTCCATGAATCGTCACATGAATAAATATCATAAGTCCCGGTGGGAAGCTCACCGTGCTGCAATGCGGCCTAGCGGAGCGAACCATCCACCGCCCGCCCCTTCCACTGCATCCGCGCGCTCTTCATCTTCTAGGACTGTGGGGACAGCTGCCACACCTGTTTTTCCACGCAAAACTTCCACCACTGTAACCGCAACAGGCAGTTTGCTTGTAAGGTCGTCAGTTGGTTTGGAAGGGGAAACAAGTGAGTGTGTACAGCTCTCTCAGACATCGATAGCACCAACGTTGGATGAAGGCAACATCATGTCTCCGCCTGCACTTTCCTCACAAACCTGCATTTTTCCAGGGACACCCTACTCAACACCGTCTACACACAGCAGCCAGATCTCTGTCCCTCAGATGTGGTCAAATAAAAGGCCACTTCCTCCGACCCATGACAAAGCTAAGAGGTTGACTCTATCCCTCTGTAAGCTGTTGGCTACCGAAATGCTGCCTTTCCGCCTAGTGGACACACAGGATTTTAGAGACCTTATGTCTGTCGCTGTGCCCCAGTACCAGATGCCTAGTCGCCACTACTTCTCTAAGAAAGGTGTGCCCGCGCTACACCAGCATGTCGCACACAACATCACCGCTTCCTTGAGAAACTCTGTGTGTGAACGGGTGCATTTCACCACCGATACTTGGACCAGTAAGCATGGACAGGGACGTTACATGTCGCTGACTGGGCACTGGGTAACTATGGTGATAGATGGTGAAGGGTCTGCTGCACAAGTCTTGCCGTCCCCACGACTTGTGTGTCAATCCTCTGTCTGTCCAAGTTCCGCCACTGCTTCTGCATCCTCCACCTCATCTGGGTCCTCCACCTCCGCCCCAAGCCTGCCTGGTCAGGCCACCAGCGTTCTCACTGCGCAGAAGGAATCACGCACCCCTCATTACTATGCTGGCAGCAGAGCGCAACGGCATCAGGCGGTCTTTAGCTTGACATGTCTTGGTAATAAGAGTCACACAGCTGAGGAGTTGTGGTCAGCTTTGCGGTCCGAGTTTAATAAATGGTTGTCTCCACTCAAACTGCAGCCTGGTAAGGCCGTGTGCGACAATGCTGCAAACCTGGGTGCGGCACTTCGCCTGGGCAAGGTGACACACGTACCTTGTATGGCTCACGTGTTGAACCTTGTCGTGCAGCAATTTTTAACACACTATCCCGGCCTAGATGGCCTTCTGAACAGGGCACGAAAACTGTCAGCTCACTTCCGCCGTTCAAGCGCCGCAGCAGAGCGACTTGCATCGCTCCAGAAGTCTTTCGGCCTGCCGGTTCATCGCCTGAAATGCGATGTGGCGACACGCTGGAATTCAACTCTCCACATGTTACAGCGACTGTGGCAGCACCGCAGAGCCCTGGTGCAATACGTCATGACGTATAGCCTGGGCCAACGAGATGCAGAGGTGGGGCAGATCACCCTGATGGAGTGGTCTCAGATCAAGGACCTATGCACCCTTCTGCACAGTTTCGACATGGCGACGAATATGTTTAGCGCTGACAATGCCATTATCAGCATGACGATTCCAGTCATTTACATGCTGGAGCACACGCTAAACACTATTCGGAGTCAGGGGGTGGGACAACATGAAGGGGAGGAACTACAGGAGGATTCATATGCGCAAGGGACAACAACATCACCAAGGTCCAGACGTTCATCATCACCAACGCAGCAGGCATGGGACCATGGGGGACAGGGATCGACAAGGGCGCATAGTAGCAGGCGAAATGTTGAGCAAGGTGCAGGAGAACATGAAGAAATGGAGGACGAACTGTCCATGGACATGGAAGACTCAGCGGATGAGGGAGACCTTGGTCAAATTTCAGTTGAAAGAGGTTGGGGTCAGATGTCAGAGGAAGAAAGAACGGGTAGCACCTCTATGCCACAAACACAGCATGGACTTGGTCCGCATGGCTGCGCAAGACACATGAGTGCCTTTTTGTTGCACTACCTCCAACATGACAGTCGTATTGTCAAAATTAGAAGTGATGATGACTACTGGATTGCCACACTATTAGATCCCCGGTACAAGTCCAAATTTTGTGACATAATTCCAGCCATAGAAAGGGACGCACGTATGCAGGAGTATCAGCAGAAGCTGTTACTAGATCTTAGCTCGGCTTTTCCACCAAACAACCGTGCAGGTGCAGGGAGTGAATCTCCCAGTTGTAACTTGACAAACATGGGACGGTCTCGTCATCTTCAACAGTCTACCCGTACCAGTAGGACCTTTTCTGGTGCCGGTAACAGCAATTTTATGGAATCTTTTCATAATTTTTTTAGACCCTCTTTTGCAAGGCCACCAGAGACAACAAGTCTGACACATAGTCAACGGCTGGAGAGGATGATACAGGAGTATCTCCAAATGAACATCGATGCCATGACTGTGCAACTGGAGCCTTGCTCCTTTTGGGCTTCAAACCTACAAAAATGGCCAGAGCTCGCAACTTACGCCTTGGAGATTTTGTCGTGTCCAGCTGCCAGCGTTGTCTCTGAACGTGTATTCAGTGCTGCTGGGTGTGTGCTGACAGATAAGCGCACGCGTCTGTCCAGTGACAATGTGGACAGACTGACGTTCATCAAAATGAACAAGTCATGGATCCAGAAGGAATTTACTACCCCTGTGTCATCCTGGGGAGAGTAAATGCTTGTGGATTTGGAATGTGCTTGATGCAAATCAAAACATCCTGTTTGCAACTAGGGCCCAAGTGCTGCCACTGATGGGGTGGGTGTCTGTGTGGCCCAATTTTTGGAAAAAAGGGAGACTCCGCTTGGAGTAACCCTTGCTTGCTGTGTTTTTAAAAGAAGCCAAGATGAACAGAGCTGGGATCAGGAAAGACTTTGCTACCTACCCCGGTGTCATCCTGTGGACGGCTAAGAATAGCGTATTTTTGAATGTGCTTGATGCAAATCAAAACATCCTGTTTGCAACTAGGGCCCAAGTGCTGCCACTGATGGGGTGGGTGTCTGTGTGGCCCAATTTTTGGAAAAAAGGGAGACTCCGCTTGGAGTAACCCTTGCTTACATTGTTTTTAAAAGAAGCCAAGATGAACAAGTCATGGGTCAGCAAAGACTTTGCTACCTACCCCGGTGTCATCCTGGGGACGGCTAAGAATAGCGTATTTTTGAATGTGCTTGATGCAAATCAAAACATCCTGTTTGCAACTAGGGCCCAAGTGCTGCCACTGATGGGGTGGGTGTCTGTGTGGCCCAATTTTTGGAAAAAAGGGAGACTCCGCTTGGAGTAACCCTTGCTTACATTGTTTTTAAAAGAAGCCAAGATGAACAAGTCATGGGTCAGCAAAGACTTTGCTACCTACCCCAGTGTCATCCTGGGGACGGCTAAGAATAGCGTATTTTTGAATGTGCTTGATGCAAATCAAAACATCCTGTTTGCAACTAGGGCCCAAGTGCTGCCACTGATGGGGTGGGTGTCTGTGTGGCCCAATTTTTGGAAAAAAGGGAGACTCCGCTTGGAGTAACCCTTGCTTGCTGTGTTTTTAAAAGAAGCCAAGATGAACAGAGCTGGGATCAGGAAAGACTTTGCTACCTACCCCGGTGTCATCCTGTGGACGGCTAAGAATAGCGTATTTTTGAATGTGCTTGATGCAAATCAAAACATCCTGTTTGCAACTAGGGCCCAAGTGCTGCCACTGATGGGGTGGGTGTCTGTGTGGCCCAATTTTTGGAAAAAAGGGAGACTCCGCTTGGAGTAACCCTTGCTTACATTGTTTTTAAAAGAAGCCAAGATGAACAAGTCATGGGTCAGCAAAGACTTTGCTACCTACCCCGGTGTCATCCTGGGGACGGCTAAGAATAGCGTATTTTTGAATGTGCTTGATGCAAATCAAAACATCCTGTTTGCAACTAGGGCCCAAGTGCTGCCACTGATGGGGTGGGTGTCTGTGTGGCCCAATTTTTGGAAAAAAGGGAGACTCCGCTTGGAGTAACCCTTGCTTGCTGTGTTTTTAAAAGAAGCCAAGATGAACAGAGCTGGGATCAGGAAAGACTTTGCTACCTACCCCGGTGTCATCCTGTGGACGGCTAAGAATAGCGTATTTTTGAATGTGCTTGATGCAAATCAAAACATCCTGTTTGCAACTAGGGCCCAAGTGCTGCCACTGATGGGGTGGGTGTCTGTGTGGCCCAATTTTTGGAAAAAAGGGAGACTCCGCTTGGAGTAACCCTTGCTTACATTGTTTTTAAAAGAAGCCAAGATGAACAAGTCATGGGTCAGCAAAGACTTTGCTACCTACCCCGGTGTCATCCTGGGGACGGCTAAGAATAGCGTATTTTTGAATGTGCTTGATGCAAATCAAAACATCCTGTTTGCAACTAGGGCCCAAGTGCTGCCACTGATGGGGTGGGTGTCTGTGTGGCCCAATTTTTGGAAAAAAGGGAGACTCCGCTTGGAGTAACCCTTGCTTACATTGTTTTTAAAAGAAGCCAAGATGAACAAGTCATGGGTCAGCAAAGACTTTGCTACCTACCCCAGTGTCATCCTGGGGACGGCTAAGAATAGCGTATTTTTGAATGTGCTTGATGCAAATCAAAACATCCTGTTTGCAACTAGGGCCCAAGTGCTGCCACTGATGGGGTGGGTGTCTGTGTGGCCCAATTTTTGGAAAAAAGGGAGACTCCGCTTGGAGTAACCCTTGCTTGCTGTGTTTTTAAAAGAAGCCAAGATGAACAGAGCTGGGATCAGGAAAGACTTTGCTACCTACCCCGGTGTCATCCTGTGGACGGCTAAGAATAGCGTATTTTTGAATGTGCTTGATGCAAATCAAAACATCCTGTTTGCAACTAGGGCCCAAGTGCTGCCACTGATGGGGTGGGTGTCTGTGTGGCCCAATTTTTGGAAAAAAGGGAGACTCCGCTTGGAGTAACCCTTGCTTGCTGTGTTTTTAAAAGAAGCCAAGATGAACAGAGCTGGGATCAGGAAAGACTTTGCTACCTACCCCGGTGTCATCCTGGGGACGGCTAAGAATAGCGTATTTTTGAATGTGCTTGATGCAAATCAAAACATCCTGTTTGCAACTAGGGCCCAAGTGCTGCCACTGATGGGGTGGGTGTCTGTGTGGCCCAATTTTTGGAAAAAAGGGAGACTCCGCTTGGAGTAACCCTTGCTTGCTGTGTTTTTAAAAGAAGCCAAGATGAACAGAGCTGGGATCAGGAAAGACTTTGCTACCTACCCCGGTGTCATCCTGTGGACGGCTAAGAATAGCGTATTTTTGAATGTGCTTGATGCAAATCAAAACATCCTGTTTGCAACTAGGGCCCAAGTGCTGCCACTGATGGGGTGGGTGTCTGTGTGGCCCAATTTTTGGAAAAAAGGGAGACTCCGCTTGGAGTAACCCTTGCTTACATTGTTTTTAAAAGAAGCCAAGATGAACAAGTCATGGGTCAGCAAAGACTTTGCTACCTACCCCGGTGTCATCCTGGGGACGGCTAAGAATAGCGTATTTTTGAATGTGCTTGATGCAAATCAAAACATCCTGTTTGCAACTAGGGCCCAAGTGCTGCCACTGATGGGGTGGGTGTCTGTGTGGCCCAATTTTTGGAAAAAAGGGAGACTCCGCTTGGAGTAACCCTTGCTTGCTGTGTTTTTAAAAGAAGCCAAGATGAACAGAGCTGGGATCAGGAAAGACTTTGCTACCTACCCCGGTGTCATCCTGTGGACGGCTAAGAATAGCGTATTTTTGAATGTGCTTGATGCAAATCAAAACATCCTGTTTGCAACTAGGGCCCAAGTGCTGCCACTGATGGGGTGGGTGTCTGTGTGGCCCAATTTTTGGAAAAAAGGGAGACTCCGCTTGGAGTAACCCTTGCTTACATTGTTTTTAAAAGAAGCCAAGATGAACAAGTCATGGGTCAGCAAAGACTTTGCTACCTACCCCGGTGTCATCCTGGGGACGGCTAAGAATAGCGTATTTTTGAATGTGCTTGATGCAAATCAAAACATCCTGTTTGCAACTAGGGCCCAAGTGCTGCCACTGATGGGGTGGGTGTCTGTGTGGCCCAATTTTTGGAAAAAAGGGAGACTCCGCTTGGAGTAACCCTTGCTTACATTGTTTTTAAAAGAAGCCAAGATGAACAAGTCATGGGTCAGCAAAGACTTTGCTACCTACCCCGGTGTCATCCTGGGGACGGCTAAGAATAGCGTATTTTTGAATGTGCTTGATGCAAATCAAAACATCCTGTTTGCAACTAGGGCCCAAGTGCTGCCACTGATGGGGTGGGTGTCTGTGTGGCCCAATTTTTGGAAAAAAGGGAGACTCCGCTTGGAGTAACCCTTGCTTGCTGTGTTTTTAAAAGAAGCCAAGATGAACAGAGCTGGGATCAGGAAAGACTTTGCTACCTACCCCGGTGTCATCCTGTGGACGGCTAAGAATAGCGTATTTTTGAATGTGCTTGATGCAAATCAAAACATCCTGTTTGCAACTAGGGCCCAAGTGCTGCCACTGATGGGGTGGGTGTCTGTGTGGCCCAATTTTTGGAAAAAAGGGAGACTCCGCTTGGAGTAACCCTTGCTTGCTGTGTTTTTAAAAGAAGCCAAGATGAACAGAGCTGGGATCAGGAAAGACTTTGCTACCTACCCCGGTGTCATCCTGGGGACGGTTAAGAATAGCGTATTTTTGAATGTGCTTGATGCAAATCTAGCTGTGAAGTGTACAACTGGGGCCCAAGTGCTGCCACTGAAGGGGTGGGTGTGTGTGGGGCCCAATTTTTGGAAAAAAGGGAGACTCCGCTTGGAGTAACCCTTGCTTGCTGTGTTTTTAAAAGAAGCCAAGATGAACAGAGCTGGGATCAGGAAAGACTTTGCTACCTACCCCGGTGTCATCCTGGGGACGGATAAGAATGGCGTATTTTTGAATGTGCTTGATGCAAATCTAGCTGTGAAGTGTACAACTGGGGCACAACTGCTGCCACTGAAGGGGTGGGTGTGTGGGGCCCAATTTTTGGAAAAAAGGGAGACTCCGCTTGGAGTCACCTTGCGGTGTTTTACATGACTTTAGAAGGGCGTGCCATGCCTATATCTGTGTGTCCTCCTCTTTTTCCTTGTCCAGCTGTTTTGTTTTCGCATGAGTACATGTCCTTGTCACTTTCCCATGTGTTTGTGTTGTGTTGTGAGTTGTTTGTCACCTTTTGGACACCTTTGAGGGTGTTTTCTAGGTGTTTTACTGTGTTTGTGATTGCCTGCCATTGTTTCCTATGGGCTCGAGTTCGGTTCGTCGAACGTTCGACGAGCCGAACTCGAGCCAGACCCCCCGTTCGGCGAACCGCCTCGAGCCGAACCGGGACCGGTTCGCTCATCTCTAATACTGAAGCAACATCTCAAGACATCAGCCAGGAACAATGACTTGAAGCATACTACTAAACTGGTAACAAAGTGGCTTAAGGATAACAAATTCAATGTTTTGGAGTGGCCATCACAAAGTCCTGATCTCAATCCTATTGAAAATTTATGGGTAAAATAGAAAAGGCAGGCGAAAGCAAGGCAACCTACAAACATGGCTCAGGTACACCAGTTTTGTCAAGAGGAATGGGCCCAAATCGCTACTAACTATTGTGAGAAGCTTGTGGAAGGATAAGCAAAATGTTTGACCTTAGCCATAAAGTTTAAGGGCAATGGTACCAACTACAAATGAAATGTATGTAAACTTTTGACTTTGCAGAAAGTAATAAAAATGCCTTAAAACACTCTTCTAGCATTTGACAAATATAAATAATTTTGGTTCCTAATTAACCTAAAACGTGAAAGATTTATTCTGATTTCATGTTAGATAGTGAGAAAAACATGCATATGTGTACTTTTAGGTAGTGTATGTAAACTTCTGGTTTCAAGTGTGCATGTGTGTATCACAGAGTTTGCTCAGAAAAGAAGGAAGTTCATATTTGTGGAGAGAAAAAAATTGTAAATGTGCAGGGAAAAACTATATATAGATGTGAGTGATGAGATGATACTTGGAAACTAAATAAATTACAATACAAAAAATAAAAATGGAATTATGATGGAATAAGGTGATAATCTGGAAATTAGTTAAATATATGCATGAATGAGTAAATTCCACTACAATACCATTGATAGTGTTATATTCTAATTGACTTTACTCATCTGTATCACACTATATATATTCCCATGTACATGTAAATTGTAAAGGTGATTTTTCATGAAAAAAAGAGTATGCGCTCCAAAACACGTTAAAAAAAAAATCCCTGTTCAAGCATCCAAGTCTTCGGTATTGTACTACGACAGTGCGGTGTTAATCGTTTCCTTTCCAGCTATTAGTCGATGGTAACAATTTGCCAGCTTGAAACCATAAATAGAAATTAAGGGTACTTTAACACTTGCGTTGTTTTCCTTCCGTTACAATCGGCCTTTTTGGAAAACAGCGGAATCCATTAACGGATTCCGCTGTTTCCCATAGACTTGTATGGTTGACGGATTGTACCAAAAGGACCTGCGTTGCTTCCGCTGGGCGACGCTCCATTGCTTCCGCCCAGCAGGAGGAACGCAGCATGTAACGTTGTTTTGAGCAGCGGAATCCTCTGGATTTCACTGAGCATGCTCTTTTTTTTTTTTTTTAAAATCACAAACTTTATTTTGGCTTGCGGTGGCCGAACGTTCAGCTGAGCGCCCGGCCATCGGCAAGTGACAGCGCTCAGCTGAGCGACCGGCCGCCGGCATGCCCGGGTGCCGGAAAGTGACAGCGCTCAGCTAAGCGCCCGCCGGCATGCCCGGTCACCGGCAAGTGACAGCGCTCAGCTGATCACCCGGCAGCTGGCTGCAGGGAGCGATCAGCTGATCACCCGGCGGCCGGCTGCAGGGAGCGATCAGCTGATCACCCGGCGGCCGGCTACAGGGAGCGATCAGCTGATCACCTGGCGGCTGGCTACTGGGAGCGATCACCTGATCACCCGGCGGCTGGCTGCAGGGAGCGATCAGCTGATCACCCAGCGGCCGGCTGCAGGGAGCGATCAGCTGATCACCCAGCGGCCGGCTGCAGGGAGCGATCAGCTGATCACCCGGCGGCCGGCTACTGGGAGCGATCACCTGATCACCCAGTGGCCGGCTGCAGGGAGCGATCAGCTGATCGTTCACAATAGTCTACCGCCGGTAAAACTGTAAAAAAAAAAAAAAAAATCAAAACGGATTCCGTTGTTTTGCAGCATTCGTTGCATCCATTGTGCCACTATATGCAACACATCCGTTGCATCCATCACACAACGCAGTGCAACAGATACCATTTAACGCAAGTGTGAAACTAGCCTAAGGTTGAAAATTACTCAATGTGTACATGAGACTTCAGGATTCTCATTGCCTTTGCTGGATTTTAGTGTTAGGCGGGCTTTGCACGTTGCGACATCGCAAGCCAATGCTGCGATGTCGCATGCGATAGTCCCCGCCCCCGTCACAGGTACGATATCTTGTGATAGCTGGCGTAGCGAAAATTATCGCTACGGCAGCTTCACATGCACTCACCATCCCTGCGACCGTCGCTCTGGCCGGCGACCCGCCTCCTTCCTAAGGGGGCAGGTCGTGCGGCATCATAGCGACGTCACACGGTAGGTGGCCAATTGCGGCGGAGGGGCGGAGATGAGCAGGATGTAAACATCCCGATCACCTCCTTCCTTCCGTAGAACCGCCGGCGGTAGGTAAGGAGATGTTCTTCGCTCCTGCGGCGTCATACACAGCGATGTGTGCTGCCGCAGGAACGAGGAACAGCATCGTACCTGTCGCGGCAGCGTAATTATGAAAAAGTCGGAGCCTGCACCGATGAAACGATAACGACACTTTTGCGCTCGTTAATCGTATCATCTAGAATTTACACACAACGATGTCGAAAGTGACGCCGGATGCGCGACACTTTCGATTTGACCCCACCGACATCGCACGTGCGATGTTGCAACGTGCAAAGCCGCCCTTAGGCCTCGATTCCATTGCGTTTTGCATGGGAAAGTGCAATTCAATAACACATCGGACTGCACAACTATGAGGCAGTGTCCACCTGTGATTCATTTCTCATGCCATATGAGCCTGAGAAATGAATCATAGCATGCTGCATTTAGCAGAGATTCTCAGCTCATGTACCCCCCATACAAGTCTAAGGGAGTGTGTGAAACATCGCACTGCACTCGCATGTCATCCGACTGCAGTGCGATGTACGCAGAGACAGGCAGTGGAGGAGATGGGGAGGAAGTGCTCCCTCCCTCTTCACCGCAGCTGTGATATAATTGCAAGATCGTATCACAGTCATATGATCCTCGGCTGACACTCACAGCAGAGGGTCATTAGCAGTGCTTTTTTTGTGGTGGTACGTGCCGGTACGCGGTACCGGAAAATCTGACGAGCACCTCTTGCTCTGTACACATGGCTAATTTGTAAACTATACAAATTAGCCATGTGTGGAGCGGAGGCACAAGCCATAGGCGTATCTAGGGGGGAGCTGGCGGGGCACTGTCAGGCTGCCTGATGCGGTGGTGTGGAAGTCTGCCGGGGTGGGAGCCGCTATTCTCTGAGCGTGGCTGTTACGCTGACAGCCGCACTCATAGAAAGTGCAGTGCGCGGCTCCCACTGCTCAATTGTCCTTGCATCTGTCAAACGCAAGGACAATTGGAGCAATGATCCCTGGAGCTGACTTCCAGGTCAGTGCGACGGCTTTCATGTGATCAGGTCAGCTGATCACACTGCTGACCTGGAAGCCAGCGCCGCAGCGCAGAGGCGGCAGAGAATTGCTGATAAGTGCTCCACTGTGGAGCTGAAGACATGGAGGAGGAACATTATAGGGTGAGAGGGGAGTATTTATGAAACAGTATTTTGGAGAGAGGATACAGGAGGGAACTATCTGTGGACACACTATGGAGGAGACAGAGGGTGGGGAATGGAAACCATCTGTGGACACACTATGGGGGGACAGGGTGTGGAGGGGGAAAAATCTATATACACAGTACGGGAGGGAGAGGGTGGGGGGGAACTATCTGTGGACAGAGTATGGTGGGAAGAGAGGATGGGGAGGGAGAAGTATCTTTGGACACAGTATGGGAAGAGAGAGGATGAGGTTTCATGCATGGGGACAGAGAGGATGAGGGGTGATGCATGGGGACAGAGAGGATGAGGGGTGATGCTTGGGGATAGAGAGGATGAGCGGGGATGCATGTGGACATAGAGAATGAGGGGTGATGCATGGGGACAGAGAGGAAGAGGGGTGATGCATGGGGACAGAGAGGATGTGGAGCGAACTGGAAAGAAATTTTGAGGACACAGAATAAAGAGTGACCTGGTATGAGGAGTAAGTGGGCAGAATGGGGAGGGAGGGGGAAAAGTATATGTACACACAGGAGGTAGTGAGGAGACAATAAGGGATGAGAAGAATGTGAGGGGCACAGAATATAGACAGGGTAGTGGAGGGGGGTGGTATGGAGAGGGTGCAGAATGGGAGGAGAGTATGAGGTTATAGGAAGGAGGGAGAGTGTGATGAAGGCACAGTATAAAGTCTGGGCTGTAAAAGAAGACACAGTGTAAAGGACACTGTAAACAGTAGGCTCAGTTTGGAAAGAGAGGGAATATGGAGGGCATGTACCATAAGAGGGACAGTGTGGGTCATATTTTGTGCAGAGAATACTGTGAGGGGCCATTATTTATTCTGGGGCACAGTGTAGGGCAGATATTTTTAAGTAGAAGTATTATAATCATTCTGCTACTTTTAGGAGCATCGTGTCGAGATGTGTTACAGAAGACCGGAGAAGATGGAAATCTTCAGAGACGAGATGTGAATGTGAAAAGTCATCATGGCGTCAGGACAAGATGAAGAATAGAAAGAAATGACTAGAGACAACATCATCTATAAGGTACCTGAATGTAAATATTTATTTGTGACACTGACAATGTCTTATCATTAGACCTTGGTCCCACTTGCGCATTGCTTCTGATGTGAGCGCAATGGGATCCCCACTGATCAGCTGATTATGGTGCAGGTGGCCGGAAATGCTTATTTCTGGATCTGTTCCGCCCTCTGATGGTGTCCGCGGCCGGGTACTGCGCATCCACCTCATTGATTTTAATAGGGACTACTGCCACTATCAGAAGACGGAGCAGATCCATAACTGAGCACTTATGGCCACCTGCCACCACCGACACCTACAGTAGGGAATTGGCGGGGTTGCCAGGTGCCGGACCCTGACCAATCAGACATTTCCTAAGGAAAGGTCATTAAGGAAAGGTCATTAATGTTAAAGTAGTGGACAATCTCTTTAATAAAGTCTTGTGCTGTCGGACAAGTTAAGGGTTACTATGTTTTTATTTATGTTGTCAGGAGCATTAAAGGGGTTGTCCAAATTTGTGATGAGTCTGCAGTCACTCCTTGTGTCACTCTGTGACTGCAGCCTTCTGAATTCTCACAGTGTGCACACTGCATGCTGTCAGGATTCTCTGGTGCCGACAGTGAGAGTGGGAGGTTATGAAGCTGCAAGTATGTGATTTACATAGATGTGGTCATGTGCTGAACAGACATGCTCAATGAAAATGAATTGACTGAGGCTGGACACATCAAATCAGAATGTGGCCAGAAGTATACAAATCTCATACTTGTGCTCACATGATCATCCACTTTCTCCACTGGCATCAGCGCCCTCCCCCTTCCCGCTCGCTCCTCCACCTCGGTCGGCGGCGCCTGACAGCACCCCCCCGCTCCTCGCCTCAGAGATGCATACCGGCAAATATTTTTTTACAAAAAAAGCACTGTTCATTAGCATTCATTATGTTCATTATTGCTTCCGACGTTCTCGCATCGGAAACTATGCGCAAGTGGAACCGTACTCCTATTGACAAATCTGCACTCAAAAACACATCCAAAAATGCAATAAAAACGCAACGTATGCACGTGGGCTAATGCTCTCACTCCTACAGGATATACAGGCTACTTTAAATAATGTATGTGGAAAGACTAGTTGATTAGTGACTTTTTTTAGACAGAATAAGCATAAATTTATGTAAATTCACTTAGATTTAAACAAATTTGCATCCCTTCCTACTCAAAATACAAGAAAAGTCTTTCTGAATTGAAAAGTAGTGCAAATTAGTCATTTTTGGAATCAAATTTGTTTATTCACTGTACATTTCCTCAAACATCATTTTCAGCTGCAGAGGAACTATTTGCATAATCTTTCAGTTAGCTCAATTTAATTAGGAAAAACATTTTTACTTGCCTAGTCGATGCCTGCAAGATTTGGTGCCGAGCATAGTATCAGCTGTGTTAGCTTATATCTTGATTTTCTGCTTGACTAAGTACCTAACTTTAGCTGTCTACTTAAGGCTGTATGCACACATATTTAATCATAAAACATATGTTGGTGAATGATGCAAAAATTCTTCATGTTCGATTCTGCATTTATAATGACGGTATGTGCACAATAATAGCGTTCGCTCACATATGCACTACAAAGTTAATGAGCAATGGGAAAAGGGTTTAGGGAGGATCATCCAGTGGTATTAAATGCCTAAATGTAGGAAAGGTTCTAGAGAAAATAGAAGCTTTAATATAAGCATGTCGTGTTATGTAAATGTTCACACTGCTCCCATTAATTTGTTTTTAATAGTCACTTTCATCCATTAATGAATTAATGAGTTTAATGAGTTTAAAACCATGTCAAATTGATGCTTGTCTTAGAGCATCCATGTTTCACTCCATGAACTGAAACATGGTCCACCTTAGATTTATATAACTATTGTTTAGCTTGGTCCACATTAAGTTTAGACAAATATACCAGGAAACTCTGACAATGTATGTATCTAACTGCTCAGGGATTATCAATATCCAAATATCATAGGCTACAGATCAAAAGGAACCACGTCCTTCTAGCTCAGCTTATAACAAGATATTAGCAAATCGATTCAAAGAAAATCAAATTGGCTCCGAATTTCACAAAAAATTAGGATTCAATAGAATGTGTTTGTTTTTTTACGTGTTGATATACTTGAAATTCTTTTAGGCCCCTTTCAGATGTCCATGTTTCAGGTATGTGTGACATCCATTTTTAACACGGATGGCATACATACCCATGTCATTCCATGGTGTTACTCACAGTTGTGTAGCTCTGCACGCACACACAGAGACATGTCCATTTTTTCTCCTGCAGCACGGGTGTCACACGTATCACACACTGATGTGATCCGTGTGACATCAGTGTGACAAGTATCAGAGAAAACATGTGTCTTTGAAATAAAATGATTTTCACTGTCTCCAGCCCTGCTGTGTTCAGCGCTGCTGTCACTTGTTTCCGACTCCCGCTCATTATACTCATTTCATATGCACTGCACCGAGGACCTGGAAGCAGCAGCATCATCAGAGACATCAGCTCTGTGGACAGCATCACTAGGGACAGGTGAGTATCCAGCGGTGTGTGTGCAGTGATGTCAGGAGGTCATCAGAGCATCCAAGGAACTCAGATGACATCCTTATGACACCCGCGCTACTGTAGTTGTAGCTACAGTGACTTCATGGGTTCATCAGAGTTCATTGTGAACTCCGATGAACCCGTGACATTACTGCCGTGACACCTGTGATGGCGTGAATGTCACAGGAGTGTCATCAGAAGGTCATCTGAATTCATTGTGAATTCCAATTAACCCATGACGTCACTGACGCCTGTATACATACTGCTGAGGGCGTCCCTGTGGTGACCTAGGCTGACCTTATGAGGTCCAGGTCACCGCAGGGAACTACAGAGAGCAGTGTGTGTGTGCCTGCAGGGGCTGCTCTCACAATCAACGGGAAACATTCAGTCCTCCATTGAATGTGCTAGCAGTCTGGGATCGACGTGAGCCCCCTCATTTGGATTACGGCAGACCAGAATTAGGGCTTTGACAAGGAAATAAATTGGAAAAGAGGGTGTCTCTTTTCTTTATTTATTGAATAATTTCCTCTTTTTATGTCTTTTCAGGTTTGCTTTTGGGAACGTCGTGGGACCTCACCATGACCTTTTGCATTGTTTTTATTTTTAAAAAACAAATTTGTGAATGAGGGCTGAAGTCAGGGGTTTTTGTTCAAATACATTTTTTTATTCTCAACTACTGTGTTAGTAATGGGGGTGTCTTCTAGACGCCACCCATTACTAATACCAGGGCTTGACACCAGCTGGAGCTGGCATCAACCCCACAAATATTATCCATTTGCCACTGCACCAGGGCAATTGGAAGAGCCAAATGCACCACTAGAATTGGTGCATCTGATGGATGAGCCACTTCTGGGGCGGCTGCAGGCTGCTATTGTTAGGCTGTAAAGGGCCAAATAATGGCCCTTCCCACACTAATAATATCAGCACCCAGTTGTCTGCTCCACCTTGGCTGGTTTTAGCAAACTGGAGGGGAACCCACATCATTGTTTTTTTTAAATCTAAAAATTTAAAAAATAAGTGTAGGATCACCTCTATTTTTAATAACCAGCCAAGGTACAGCAGAGAGCTGAGGGTTCCTGTGCTGGATATGAAAATTGGGAGGAACCCCATGTAATTTATTATTTTTTTTAAATTAAAAAATAAAAATGCTGCAAGCTGGCCAAGCTAGCTACTCCTATATCAATTGAGCTATTCCATGTGTTCTTTCTCTATGTCTATTTATAGGTTCTTTTTTTATTTTTTTTATTTATGTTTCTCTATCTTATTTTATTTGTTCTGTATATCTATCTATCTATCTGTCTTATCTGTTCTAGCTACTATCTATCCATCTATTTTATCTGATCTGCAGGGTGGGCCATAAGTATGGGTACACCCTGATAAAATGGAAATGGTTTCTGATATCGCCTTACCGTTTGTAGTATATTAGTACATGGGAGGGTCAAAAGATTTGAAGCCGGGTGACGCCCATGGCGGCCATCTGCAAAGCCACCATTTTGAATTCAACTTTACTTTTTTCAATGAGAAGGGGGTCATGTGACACATCACAATCAGAGAATTGCACAAGAAAAACAATGGTGTGCTCATTTTTAATGTAGCTTTATTCATTATCGAGATATTGACACGTTTGGGACATGGAGCAAGAACAGTAACCCACTAAAGGATGTGCTCAAAGTGCTGCCCATTGTGTTGAATTGTCAATGCGATTCTCTTCTCCCACTCTTGACACACCAAGAGCAATACCGCAGAATAAATGCTACAAATGCTATCACAGGCCTCCTGTATCCATTGTTTCAGGTGCCTCATGTCCTGAATCCTGATTCTGTGGTATTGCTCTTGGTGTGTCAAGAGTGGGAGAAGAGAATTGCGTTCAAGCTCATCAAGAGGATGCCAAGAGTGTGCAAAGCAGTAATCAAAGTAAAAGGTGGCTACTTTGAAGAACCTAGAATATAAGACATATTTTCAGTTGTTTCACACTCTTTTGTTAAGTATTTCATTCCACATATGTTAATTCATAGTTTTGATGCCTTCAATGTGAACCTACAGTTTTCAGTGTCATGAAAATAAAGAAAACTGTTTGAATGAGAAGGTGTGTCCAAACTTTTGATCTGTACTGTATATATTTTTCACATCTAAATGTTCTAAAGTTTTGTGAATCTGTGGTCTAGTTTCTACAATGGGGTCTCTTGTGGAGCATTTCTACTGCTCTAGGATGTCAGGGGCCCTGCAAATATGACATGGCAGTCACAATCTATTCTAGACTAATTTAAGCTCCAAAAATCAAATAGCGCTCCTTCTCCATTCTGAGCCCTGCCATATACTCAAACAACATTTTTTGACCACACATACAATATCATTGTGTTTGGGACAAATTGTCTAACAAATTCTTGGGTCTAATTGTTCCTGTTATCCATTGAGACAATTACAAGTTTGAAGTTAAAATAACATTTTAGAGGGAAAAAAATGTATTTCCATTTTTAAATCCACATTTTAGAAAGTACCATGAAGCACTTATGGGTTCAAAATGCTAAACACACCCCTAGGTTGTTTGTGACAACATGTTGGGTATAAACATGTTGAAGAAACTGGGTAAGATTTGTTTAGTCCATTTTTTTTCATTCTATCTTTTGTAAAAGGGAAAAAATTGGGGCTAAAGCAACATTTTAGAGGATATTTTTTTCTTTTCATTCCATTTTGCATTCATTCCTCTGTAGCGCCTGAAGGGTTTAAAAACAGTTTTGAAGAATGTGAAAGGGTGTTTTTTTTAAAATGTTATCACTTTGGGGGACTTTTCAATATATATATATGTTCCTCAAATTCCATTTAAATTGATTAGGTCCTTAAAACAACAGGCTTTACAAATTTGTTGAAAAAAATGAGAAATTGCTGCTCAACATCCCAAGAAAATGAGGTGAAGTTTGAAAAATGATGCAGATGTAAAATAGACATATGGGAAATGTTATGCATTCGTTATTTTATACAGCATAACTAACTGGTTTAAGGATATAAAAATTGATAGTTTGAAAAATGCTGAATTTTCAAAATTTTCACCAAAATTCCGATATTTTCACAAATAAATGTCAAATATGTCGACCCAAATTTACCACTATCAAAGTATAGTATGTCCCAAAAAGAGTTCTCAGAATCACTTGGAATCACTTGGATCCGTTCCAGAGTTATCACATAGGCTGGACTCACACGAATGTACGTAAAAACTGTCCCATTCTCATCCAGGAGAGAAGGATGATTTTTTCTCACATGTCATCAGTGTGCTCTCAATGTGCGCTCAGTGTGCGCTCAGTGTACTCTCAGTGTGCTCTCAGTGTGCTCTCAGTGTGCGCTCAGCGTGCTCTCAGCATGCTCTCAATCTGCCGTAAGTGTGCTCTCAGTGTGCGCTCAGTGTGCACTCAGTGTTCTCTCAGTGTGCTGCCAGTGTGCAATCCGTTTTTTTCTCAGCAGCTATTAATCATTACAGTCCTGTACAGGAAGATTTACAGTGTTCTGTGCTACATGATAGAATTGTATCCATAAAAATGGACATCACTAGGATGGTCCATGTGCCGTCCATGTGACGTCCGATTTTTTTCTCGCACACACTGACTTATATTGGCGAGTCTTGAACGATTTCGACAGCAAATCGCAGCATGCTGCGACTCTTCTCTCATCCAGAATCTGGATGAGAAAAAAGTTGACCAACTGCTCTACCTCACTGACTAACATTGGTCCGAGTGCAATGCTAGATTTTATCGCATTGTACTCGTCCGATTCATACTCTCGTGTGAGCGTACTGATAAATTGACACTGGTCAGATTTTTAAAATTTACCCTGGTCAGGAAGGTCAAAATGGCCTCAGTCACCAAGGGGTTAATAAAGAACATCATTTTCATATAGCTTTCCGATTCCGTTTTTATTGGGGGTTTCTGCTTTCAGATGGGGTAGAAATATCCTGGTGATACAGTAGATTATCTTTAAAGTTTATTCTCATCTATTTTATCTAAAGTAAAGTACAACTTTTCAGAAAATTACTGATTTCTTTAGAAGTGCTATTATGTATTGTTCTCTACATGGGGCAGTTGGAAATATTAGAATGGATCTACAGCATCTGTTAGCTCTGTAAGGTTCTCAGTGGAAAGCAGATAAGCTGAACATAATTATATTTTGCATGGAAAACGAAATTTTGTAACGAGACGTTTTAGATATAATTTTTTTGCATGCTGTGCAATAAATTTAGAATTTGCAACTTGCAATATAAATGTTAGTGAATAAAAGGAACAATTTATAGATGCTTCCCCTAAGACAAAAGCACAAATATTGATATAGTAGCATAGCAAGGCATGTTTTCAGCAAAAGACCTGGAGCTGATGCTTATAATGTAATACCACTTTCACATCAAGAAAAAATATTAGGTAACTACGTACAGTATATTTTCTTTACTGCCTTAGTTGTTTTATGTTTTCTTCATTCATTCCCATAGCTGTTTTTAAGCTTCTACAGGTTGCTTTTGGAAACACTGATTTATCTCACATGTGGCCTCACTGCTTACATTTTTACTATTATCTCAGATCCCACTGTGCATTGCTCTGATAACACGAAACCTATAAAATTAGGGATCTAACCTCAAATATGGAAAAAGTAACTGAAAATAACCAACAGATGAAAAGCAAAGGAGTTACACAACTTTCTTTGTTGCCTTTAAAAGAGGAATGTAATAAAACAGATCCCTATATTCTTTTAATTCTGTAATTCGATGCAGGAATTATTATTTATTACTTTTTTATTATAAGTGATAATGTAAAGCTGTGTTCACACGTTGCATTTGTATTATGTTTTTGATGCGTTTTTGAGTACAAATTTGTCACAAAACCTAAAGAGAATCCGGATGTCAGCAGAAGTCAATAATAATCCTGAAATCTACTGCACATGTTGAGAATTTTCTCCTTAAGCCCTTCATGACCATGGACATACTAGTACATCATTGGCTGTGTCCCTGTGGCTACCGCAAGCTCCGGCAGAGAGACCGCGGTATTCCCTGCACATGTCTGCTGATCTGATCAGCAGACATGTGTAGCTAACAGGCCCAGGTGGTTTAGAGATCCACCTGCATCTGTTAAACCTTTAGGCCAGTGTCACACTTGTGAGAGCTTCACGTGTATCCCGGGCGAGTCTTGCGTTGCATCACCCGGCACAGACTCACATTCTCCTCACAGGAGCGGGTCGGCATTATTCTCTATGCAGCTGAGACGCTCCTGTCCAAAGAGTGTGAGTCTGGTGATGCAACACGAGACTCACGCGTTACACATGAGGCACTCGCAAGCCTTAGATCGTGTTGTCAAATACTGTCAGAGTGATTTAAATGGCTGCGACTGGGATCTTGCTCTTCCCCGCTGCTATCGGTGGCCCCGTGATGTGATCACAGGGCAACATTGTGTTGTCCTGGTAGCATGGGATAAGCTGATGACCTCTGATGCTTCAATGACAAATTTCCCAAGAGAGCCAACAGAGTGCCATCACTTCCAGGAAAGCAGCATTTCTGCTGATCAGAGCAGAATAGTATTTTCCACTACACTATTTCATAAAACTAATGATTTCTTTCAAAAGTACAACTCATTCCGTAAAAAATAAGTCCTCATATGGCAATATTGACAGAAAAATAAAAAAAGTTATGGCTCGCAGAGGAAGGGGAGGAAAAACTAAAAATTAAAAATGGAGAAACTCGCCCGGGGGTGAAGGGGTTAAAGATTTAGTGCAGATTTCACCCATTCTAATTAATGGGAAAAAATTGCACTAAAAATGTGATGCAAAAACACACCAAAAACAAGATACCAACGCATGTTTTTGCTGCTGCGTTTTTCCTGCTAAGAGATGCAGAAATGATGCTGAAATTTCTGCACCAAATACTAAACGTGTGCACATACCCTATACAACCCAGTAATGAAGCAAAGATGTGCTAGACCTTAACTATAGGGAAAACAGTTCAAGTGAAATGTAGTCATTTTTACAGTTCTGCTGTGCCATTCCTTCACACTGTAATAATGTACGGTGGTTAACACTTCTCTGCTGTGGCTTCGGTCATTATACCTACAGGAGGTGGATCCAAACAAGAGAAATATAGAAACTGTACCAGTAAAAGTTATACCCAGAGCTATATTATTGTTATTTCACCCTGAAAATCCTGGAAATGCATGCCAGGAAAAGATAAAAACAAAATAAATGAATAACATATTTTCAATAAGTTCTGAAATGATTTCTGAAATGTCATATCCTGCTTATTTTTTTCTTACAAATTTGAAGCATTTCTTCAAATCTGTAGCATGTCTACTCCTTTTGCAGCATTTTTACTCATTCAAATGGACTGTAGAAAATAAAATGCAAGTAAAAATGCATGAAAAAATTAATGGAAAATTAATGTGTGTTTTAAACTAAATTTGTACACATACCCTTAATCTGCAAAAGACATTTGTTTTTATGTAAAAGTTTATCACTGTGGCAAATAAGTACCATTCTGCTATAGTATGGGAAAACTGTTTTCAAATATAAAAAGTACTGGTTGCGTGATTTAGGAATAATGGTGTAATACATCATTCCCGCTCAGGCTGAGTGGCTATGGTAAGCCTGACTTGGTTATTGGCTTCAATAGATGATTTTGAAGTGTTCAGATGGAGATTTTGTGTTGTTCCACAAGCAGCTCCTGAAGCTGTAGGCTTTGTTGTGGCCTCAAAACTCCTGACAGGCTGACTGAGTACTACATGCACATACTTAGGTTTGCTGCTCGTCAGCCTGAAGTGTAGAGATTAGTGATAGGCGATCTCGAACTGTAAAGATCGGGGATCGTACCGATCACATAGTGATCGTGTATACGATCCCGATCACGAGTTTTCCTGGGAAGCTTGTGTTACAGATCGGGTCCAGAGACTGTAAAAAAAAAGCACATTATTAAAAAACATTATGATCATACTTAGAGGTCCCACGACACGTCCTGAAGACTGTCTCCCGGCCGCTTCTGCTTCCATGTCCGATCATTGCTGTGCCCCCTGGTAAGCATCCCTGCTTAATGGACCTTCCATGACATCATAGCCATGTGACCAGTCTGGTGTGAATGTTGTACAGACATTGGCTTACAGACTGGTCACATGACTATGATGTCATCAAAGGTCCTGTTAACTGAACTTTGATTTTCACTGTGCGAGTGTCGCATCGCATCACGATGCACAATCTCCCGTCGGGAGTGGTCACTGGATATATTACCATGCAGATGAGGCACTCCTGTCCTGAGAGCATCAGGCTTTGCGGAGTGATGCAATGTGAGACGCAAATGCAATCATACCCTCACTGTCAGCCTGCTTCTCGCTCTGTACAGAGCGATGTGGCAGAGCTGACATTGCTCTCTCTGCTTCTCACTTTGTATAGACTGTGTCTGTACAGAGTGATGAAGCTGAAATTGCTGTCCCTGTGGATTACATCTAAATGCGGATTTTTTTTATAATAAAGATGAAAACTCTAAATGTTTTTTTGTTTTATTTGTAATAAAAAAAATCTCTGGTTGTTTTTTTACTGCTTATTAGAAATTCATGGTGGCCATGTCTAATTTGGTGTGACACCATGAATTTTGGGCTTAGTACGATCTGAGAATACAAAGCTGGTATTAACCCCTCTATTACCCAGCGTGCCACCGCATTAGGGCCGTTGGATGAGCCAGGTAAAGCGCCTGGACATGGCGCTAAGAAACAATGTGCCATTTCAAGGGGGCAGCTGCTGTGGTGTCACGCCAAATTAGACATGGCCACCATGAATTTCTAGTAAGCAGTAAAAAAAACACAACACAGAGAATTTTTTTTATTAGAAATAAAACAAAAAAAACATTTTGAGACTCCATCTTTCTTATAAAAAAATCCTTAGTTTGACGTAATCCACAGGGACAGCAATTTCAGCTTCATCACTCTATACAGACACAGTTTATACAAAGTGAGAAGCAGAGAGAGCCATGTCAGCTCTGCTACATCGCTCTGTACAGAGCGAGAAGCAGGCTGACATTGAGGGATTGATTGCACTTGCGTCTCGCATTGCATCACCCCACAAAGCTTGACACTCTCAGGACAGCAGCATCTCAGCTGCATGGCAATACATGCAGCTGACCGCTCCTGTCAGGAGATTGTATGTTGTGATGCAATGTGACACTCACACAGTGACAATCAAAGTTCAGTTAAGAGGACCATTGATAATGTCATAGTCATGTGACCAGTCTGTAACCAATGAGGTAATACAGCATTCACTCATGACTGGTGACATGGCCATGACGTCACGGAAGGTCCTTTAATCCGGGGGCACAACAATGATCAGACTCGGAAGAAGAAGTGGCCGGGAGACAGAGTCTGAAGGACGCGTCGTGGGACCTGTAAGTATAATTACAATGTTTATTATTAACTATATTCTTTATTTTACAGCTCCCCACCCCATCCCATAACTGTAAAGCTCGAGATCGGTGATCAAACACAAGTTTGCATTATCCCAATCTTTACAAAACGATCATGTGAGGCTCCCGATCACGACCATCGGGGATATCGCCCATCACTTGTAAAGATGTAGTTCCATGTAGTTCTCCATTAGCATTTATTTACCTGTTTATATCTAGGATGAGTTGCTGACTGTATAAAGCTCTGTTTACATAGATTCATAGATATTAATTTTGCTACTCCAATGTTTGACACCTTACATGCTGGACACCAGTGGAACCTACGGTATGAATAAACTGGGCTCAGCTGGGTTTCTGTCATGGTAGTATAGATAGTAAAACAGGGCTATAATATAAGGTGTTTTTATGTTTTACAATATCTGTGATGGAGACTTTGTAGCTTTCAATGTAGATGTGATAACAGGTCATTTCAATTTACCACAATGTTTACCCCCTATACAAATCAAGCATCTAAAAGGAAAGATACTTTTGGGGGGGGGGGGTTTTTTACTTATATTTTCACAATTGGTTTAGTAGAAGATTTGGCCCTGATGGCCTTCTATAATCTTTGTGCTGCACTTTTTCGGACTGCAGAAAATCTGTCAATAAGGTGGCGATAATGGTCTGACAATGAGTTTATCATTTTTATCTGTCTTTCTCTGAGCTCTTGTCAGCTGTTTTATTACTAGGGGCGTAATGATTGCAGATGCAGAGATCGCAACCACAACTGGGCCCATGCTGCCCAGGGTCATCCTCAACTGGAAGTGCATCCGAGGAACCGACGGGCGTTGCAATACACGTCACCGGAAATTCAGAGGCTGGCAGATGATGCCGGCATTACCATGCAACATTGGCATTGCACGGCAGTGTGGTCATGCGCTGCCATAGCAGGCACATCATGTCGGCTGCCGGCCTCTGCATTGGCTACAGAAAAGGATGCCGCAGCATGTTAGCGAGGGAAAGGGAGTCAAACTTTTTTTAATGCATTAAAAAACAGTGGCAGAAGGGTAATCATATATACCAGGAAGGGACCCACAGTGGGGGACATATATGCCATGATGAGAGACATATATACCAGGATGGGGGATATTTATTGCGGCATTGGGAAATTTATACCAGGAAGGGACCCAGGATGGGTAACATAAATACAAGGAAGGGGCCCACGATCGGGAAATATATACCAGGAAGGGTCCCACTGAACACTGTTTATGACCACTGACCATATGAAAGTTGAGTTGAAGTTTGTGGTCTTAAATTAGAGCTCAGAAAAAGACAGTTAGAAATGCCCTGTCAGAACAAACTCCCAGATTTTCTAAGAATGTACAAGGAAATAAAAATCTTGTAAACTTTTTATTGAATCCCAAATGCAAAATTTGTTTTTAGCACAAAATACATGCAGTAAAGAAAACAAATGTTCTCAAAGGAGTCCATATAGTTTAAAATTACCTAAACAATTATGAAGATGTTTTTTCTAAAAAAGTGTATCTTTTCCTTAGAACCCCCTTTAAAGGGAATCTGTCAGTTTGATTTTGCTATATAATATGACAGCAGCATGAATCAGGGACAGAAACTTTGATTCCAGTGATGTGTTCACTTAGTTTACTGGTGCAGTAGGTGTGATAGAATGACAGTTATCACTGGTTCCGATCTAGCAGAGCTCAGAATGCCGAGCTCACACCACTGATTGAAAGCCTTATGTATAAATTGTATATTGATAGAGAGCTGATGATTAAAGGTTGCGGCATGGTTGGTTGGACTAGGAAGCACCCAACACCTAGACCTATAGTGATAATCTCCTGCTGATAAAACACTGATTTTTTTTGCAAAAAAAACCCCCACATAGCTTAGTAAGTGACACATCCCTAGAATCAAGATCTCTGCCCTATATCATGATACTGTCAGATTACAGATTGTTTTTGAAATGGATAAAACTACTTGTATGGAGGCGATAAATATATACGGTGCTGGCCAAAAGTATTGGCACCCCTGCAATTCTGTCAGATAATACTCAGTTTCTTCTTGAAAATGACTGCAATCACAAATTCTTTGGTATTATTATCTTCATTTATTTTGCTTGCAATGAAAAAACACAAAAGGAGAATGAAACAAGAATCAAATCATTGATCATTTCACACAAAACTCCAAAAATGGGCCAGACAAAAGTATTGGCACCCTTAGCCTAATACTTGGTTGCACTACCTTTAGCTAAAATAACTGCGAACAACCGCTTCCGGTAACCATCAATGAGTTTCTTACAATGCTCTGCTGGAATTTTAGACCATTCTTCTTTGGGAAACTGCTCCAGGTCCCTGAGATTTGAAGGGTGCCTTCTCCAAACTGCCATTTTGAGATCTCTCCACAGGTGTTCTATGGGATTCAGGTCTGGACTCATTGCTGGCCACTTTAGTAGTCTCCAGTGCTTTCTATCAAATCATTTTCTAGTGCTTTTTGACGTGTGTTTTGGGTCATTGTCCTGCTGGAAGACCCATGACCTCTGAGGGAGACCCAGCTTTCTCACACTGGGCCCTACATCATGCTGCAAAATTTGTTGGTAGTCTTCAGACTTCATAATGCCATGCACACGGTCAAGCAGTCCAGTGCCAGAGGCAGCAAAGCAACCCCAAAACATCAGGGAACCTCCGCCATGTGTGACTGTAGGGACCGTGTTCTTTTCTCTGAATCCCTCTTTTTCCTGTAAACTCTATGTTGATGGCTTTTCCAAAAAAAGCTCTACTTTTGTCTCATCTGACCAGAGAACATTGTTCCAAAATGTTTTAGGCTTTCTCAAGTAAGTTTTGGCAAACTCCAGCCTGGCTTTTTTATGTCTCGGGGTAAGAAGTGGGGTCTTCCTGGGTGTCTTACCATACAGTCCCTTTTCAATCAGATGCCGACGGATAGTACGGGTTGACACTGTTGTACCCTCTGACTGCAGGACAGCTTGAACTTGTTTGGATGTTAGTCGAGGTTCTTTATCCACCATCCGCACAATCTTGTGTTGAAATCTCTCATCAATTTTTCTTTTCCTTACACATCTAGGGAGGTTAGCCACAGTGCCATGGGCTTTAAACTTCTTGATGACACTGCGCACCGTAGACACAGTACCTTTCAGGTCTCTGGAGATGGACTTGTAGCCTTGAGATTGCTCATGCTTCCTCACAATTTGGATTCTCAAGTCCTCAGACAGTTCTTTGGTCTTCTTTCTTTTCTCCATGCTCAATGTGGTACACACTAGGACACAGGACAGAGGTTGAGTCAACTTTAATCCATGTAAAGTGGCTGCAAGTGTGATTTAGTTATTGCCAACACCTGTTAGGTGCCACAGGTAAGTTACAGGTGCTGTTAATTACACAAATTAGAGAAGCCTCACATGATTTTTCAAACAGTGCCAATGCTTTTGTCTACCCCCTTTTTATGTTTGGTGTGGAATTATATCCAATTTGGCTTTATGACAATTTTTTTTTTAGTTTTTTTCATTGAAGACAAATTAAATGAAGATAATAATATCAAAGAATTTGTGATTGCAATCATTTTCAAGAAGAAACTGAGTATTATCTGACAGAATTGCAGCGGTGCCAATACTTTTGTCCAGCACTGTATGAAAAGTTCTTAGAGGGTAGCCAAGATTTTTTACATTTTTAGTTACTGACAATGTAAAAAGTTATATAGAACCATGTAATACTTGATTACGTGTCTGGTAATGTCATTTGTAGGAATGCACTGATTGTATAAGATTTTTAAAAGCTGTCCACGTACTCTAAATAATTAGCATTAGTAAGTAGCCCAGAGGCCACATCTCAATGTAATCAGTATCTAATAACATGCATTAAACAGCACTTTCCACGCTACTGTGAAAAGTCACCACTAATATCATCCATAAACATGGTTCTGATGCTAGACAAATAATGAAATCCATAACAAGCCAGCAAGGCTCTGATAAAAGCTTTACAATTCCATGTTTAATTACTACAGAGAAATGTTGTCTTCACTCTGCAGCGGTATAGGAGTTAATGAGAATATTACCAATCTAATGGTTATATAGCTATAGCTATAAAGATTTAGTCACAAAGCCATTGCACCAATTGATCAGTAAAAATGATTCTGTTTAAATACGGCTATTGATTGGCTGCGCAGACTTCCATCTTTAGAGATGTCTCGAAAACAACTTTTATCCTTGGTTGACTTCAATTACAGAGCCTCATTTCTAACATCACAATAATCTGAACAAAGATAATGAGCTGTAAAGCTTTTCCACCCATGAAATTACTACACACACCTTTCGCTTGGCATTCAAGGACAGATGTGTTTCAACTTAAATTTTTCTTAAGGAATTATAATTGCAGTACTTGGTCCTTTGAGCCAGTGTTAATTGTTTTAAGACTTGTGAGGGCCGCTGTGCCACCGATTTTAAGAAGTTTGAAAGCATTTGCTAATTAATTTCGCTTCTTGAACACATTGCTGTTGCTTGCTGTGTCACTTGTAGTTATTATTCTGTGTTATAAGTCAAAGCAATTCAATTAGAAATACAAATTGTCGTCACTTACAAACATTTCATGATTATTTTGATCACACCCATGTCTCACGCTTCTGAAGCATATAGCAAGCTTCCTTATCTGTCCCACATAGAAGAGCATAGTACAATGGAACCTTGGCAAAAACTATGAAAGAATTTACATTCTTCTTCTTTCAGAAATGCAGCAGAAATGCAGCATTTTGCCATTTCAGTCAGGAAGAAAAAACAAGTGTGTGTCGATGTGCAGGAGATTTCTGGCATCTCATAAGTTTTGCTGGTACTGTAAAAAGTAGCTTTTTATTAGCATGTATTTGCATAAAGCCAATGGAAAAAAATGCAAAAATTAGGAGGAAAAGCGCCCTGTGTGACCATATTCTTAAGTGGTCAGAAGTGACATGCTCCTACTTTGACCGGCTTCCACTAGGGAACCGCTCGCTTTCGATACTTAACAGTACAGACTGAATGCCAGTGTTACAGAGTGAAAGCCAGCATGTACCGGAAGCGGAATCGCCAAAACAAATTCGGCTACTGCTCTGGAATCAAAATAACGCCATGTGCACAAAGCTGTAACCTAAGAAATTGTATTTGGTCTTGTAAATTTTACTAACTGCTACCATAACGATATCATATGGATATAAAGAAAGGACACACATATGGCGTACAAATGAGAAGATGGATAAAGTTGTCCATGTGACTGACCTTTGACTGAGTTCTCACATCTTTATCAGCTATGCTGTCAGAGAGAAATGGAACTATTTTTTTCTCAAACTAAATACAGTTTCCGACATTGAAATCATTGCCTGGAAGAGATTTTACTGATGCAGGATAACTATCTCATGTCCCTGTACGACCTGTGATATGAAAGAAGAACAAGGAATCCTGGAAGTTATAATGTGAACCCCACAGAACCCTGATCTTCACATCATCGAGTCTGCCTGGGACTACATGAAGAGAGAAGGATCTGCACAAGCCTTATACACTGAAGATATACAACCTCTCTTTTGTCAAAAACTGTGCTAGTGTACCTCAAAGAATTGATGCTTTGATACTCTTTTGGAACAAAAGGTGTTCACACCGCATACTGATTTGTTTTAGATTTATCCCGTGGTCATTGACTGTGCAGCTTGCAAATGATAAAAATAAACTTCAATTTCAAAGCCACCCTACTGTGCAGCATTATTTACATCTGTCTAACACTTTTGTATGGTAATATATATATATATATATATATATATATATATATATATATATATATACACGCACATATAATACAGAGTTATTATTGTTATACTTGTTATATACATTCACATACTTGTAAAACATAATATGTGTTGGGTAAATTAATACTATGACTACCATGCATAAGTGTACAATAATATATTTATGTAAATGTGGAATCTATTGCGGGTCTGTTTGTTGTTGACTTTAATACAAATACGTTGCCAAGTCTTTCTTCCGAGCTATGGATGCTCTCTAACCTAGCCAAAGAAAGAAATTCATCTGATTTTAGAACTTGTTTTACTTTTTATGTCTTTCATATTAATCTGATTTAAAGGGAACTTGGCATCTAATTGCAGGATGAAGTAGACTACAGGTTAGCACCAATAACATTTATCTTACTCAAGATTCAGCTGTCCATGGTACTGAAAAAGTTCCGTGAGTGATGCCTATTACACAGCACAACAATGATTTTGCTACTGAGGGTAAAACATGTGTTCTTTACTAATTTGAACATGCTGATTCCAAATATGAACTCAGAATTTGCACAGCACGTCCAGATTTTGAGTTACACTTAGAAAAGGCCATACGCCTATTCAGGCATTGTTGAAGGCATTGCACATGCGGTTGGAATGAAAGAGACCTATGCTTCTATGCAGATCATTCTGAAATTGATTAAATATTCAGAACATCAATGGAACATTTGTGCTGACCTCAAAGTTGTTGCACTAGTCCTTGGTTTGCAGTTAGGTTACACTAAGCATATGTGCTTTCTGTGCCTATGGAACAGTCGAGATGACAACAACCATTATAAAATTAAACGGTGGCCCAATAGAGATGAACATAAGATTGGTAAGCACAATGTTCAACACGAATCACTTGTCGATCCACTTAAAGTTTATCTTCCACCTCTTCACATTAAACTAGGACTAATGAAAAATTTTGTAGTAGCAATGGATCGTCAAGGGAATGGATTTAAGTATCTGAAGGAAAAGTTTAGTGCATTGAAAACTGAGGCCAAACTCAAAGCAGGAATCTTTATTGGTCCTGAAATCCACCAACTAATCCATGATGAAATCTTCAAGAAAGAACTCACCCCACTTGAACTAACTGCATGGGATGCATTTATAGTAGTAGTTCAAAACTTCCTTGGAAACGAAAGAGCAGAAAACTATGCTGAACTAATAGACAATATGCTTCAAGCATACGAAATGCATGGTGCCCGAATGTCATTGAAAATGCATTTCCTACATTCACATCTTGACTTCTTTCCTCCAAATATGAGTAATGTCAGTGACGAACATGGTGAGAGATTCCACCAGGACATTTCTACTATGGAAAAAAGATAACCAGGTCGCTTTAACCCCAACATGATGGGCGATTACTGCTGGTTTTTGCAATGGGCCACTAGGACCACTCACAAGCGCAAAAGCAAGTGCCTGAAGCACTTTTAAAAGTACTCTGCTGAGTTCAAGGCGATTTCTTAAGCTACTATAAGTGATTTTTAAGTTTTTTGGTTTATTTACCTATACTTCTTTTTCAATAAAAATGATAATACATGTTGTAAAACTGTGGGACATAACGATTCTGTATCTTTATTAATTGCTTATTTTAATTTTCACAAAAATTGGAATAACTTAATATCCTGACGTGCTACAAAAAAACTAACTTCAGATTTGGATTCAGCGCATTCGATTTAGTATAGCGCACATGGTTTTTGCCAAGTAGCAGACAAAAAGTGTTTATTTGTTGTGCTGTGTTATGTATTCACTCCTGAATACTATTTAAGAAATATTATACAGTATATATATATATATATATATACACTGTGTATATTTTTTATATATATATATATATATATATATATATATATACACACACACACAGTATATATATATATATACATATACACACATAGTGTATATATACATATATACACAGTATATATATATATATATATATATATATATATATATATATATATTTATATATATATATATATATATATATATATATATATATATATATATATATATATATATATATGTATATATATAATGGATGCTGGATCCTATCCTATATGGTGCTGGCAGTTTACACACATGAAATTGGTTATAAACTAGTTTTGCTGGAATTTCCAATAGCTAGAATATTTTTAGATCTTAGAATTTTTAGAAATATCTCCCGGATCCGTGCTTTCCTTAACCAATAATCTGCAAAAACATTAGTGCATGCCCTCATCATCTCCCACCTCGACTATTGCAACCTCCTGCTCTCTGGCCTCCCTTCCAACACTCTTGCACCCCTCCAATCTATCCTAAACTCTGCGGCCCGCTTAATCCACCTTTCCCCTTGCTACTCCCTAGCCTCACCACTCTGCCAATCCCTTCACTGGCTTCCCATCGCCCAACGACTCCAGTTCAAAACATTAACCATGACATACAAAGCCATGCACAACCTGTCTCCTCCCTACATCTGTGACCTAGTCTTCCGGTACCTACCTGCATGCAACCTCAGATCCTCACAAGATCTCCTTCTTTACTCCTCTCTTATCTCCTCTTCCCACAATCGCGTACAAGATTTCTCCTGTGCATCCCCCATACTCTAAAACGCTCTACCTCAGCACATCAGACACTCCACTACCGTGGAAAGCTTCAAGAGGAACCTCAAGACCCACCTCTTCCAACAAGCCTACAACCTACAATAGCCCTCAGTCCAGTAGACCACTGCGCAACCAGCTCTGTCCTCACCTATTGTACCATCACCCATTCCCTGTAGACTGTGAGCCCTCGCGGGCAGGGTCCTGTCTCCTCCTATACCAGTCTGTCTTTTACTGTTAATGATTGTTGTACGTATACCCTCTCTCACTTGTAAAGCGCCATGGAATAAATGTCGCTATAATAATAAATAATAATAATAATCCTTTCAGCACTGGAAATTTTAAATATCGCTGGTGTAAGCTTCTTTCAGTACCAGGTATTACAGTTTTTTTCTCTACTATTGTCCTCATCACATATAAGGGGTGCACTGTACTTCAGATTTCTAATTCATATAAATTACAGCAGCATGTTAGGTGCTGAATTAGATGTCAGCTATTTCTAAATAGTTGAAACCCCATAATGTAAGTGCTAGGAGTGGATTATCTAACATGTTACCAGAGTCAAGCCTATTATCCTGATTATGTTAATGTCAACTTTTTCACAAAATACACAATGATGATGAATTCCAAAAGTCCCACTGATGTTTACTTTCAATACTCACAATTCCTTAGAATCTTTTCTGAAACACTTTCACAGTATGATTCAGATCAGGAATTCTGAACTCTTTGTGTCAGCAGTAATGACTACGGGGTTTTTGCTCTGCTGAAGCCTTTCCTCCAATGGCTAGTGGGCTAAAAACTCCTCTGAGAACCAGAATGATTAATTTAATTCTTTTTGCACTGTTCACAGTAGTTCATTTTGCTAATTGGCTTCTTTTCAAACTTTTCACACCAATCTACTTAAATGATCAAAGCATGTAATCCATTACAAATATGTTTAACAATAATCTTAGCAATAAACTCTAGGAATTTTGGTATAATTTAACCAATCAAACCTATGTTTACTTTATGTGCTGTATTAGTTTAAGAAGATTTTTTCCTCTTAAAGGGGTTGTCCAGTCTAAATTATGTCTGCAGTCACTCTATCTAACACTCTATGTGACTGCAGACTTATGAATCCTTCCAGTGCACACACTAGTGCACAGTGAGGATTTACCAATTTTTGAGCCCAGAATGGCACTCACATGACCGCAATTGTGCAATTTGCATGTTCATGGCCAGAACCCAACTAGTGGGCGTGGCATCACTCAATACAAATAGTAGGCGTGGCCTTCTAGTAAGCGCAGCCTCACTCAATACAAGTGTATGGAATGAGCTCGTCTAACTAGTAGGTGCAGCCATCTAGTCCGTACGGCCTTGTTCCATACACTTGTATTGAGTAAGGCTGTGCCCACTAGTTGGTTCTGGCTGGGAACATGTATATCGCACAGTTGAAGTCACATGACAGGCAATCCTGGTGCAAAAAACAGCGAATCCTGGCAGCACACAGTGTGTGCACTGGGAGGATTCATTAGTCTGCAGTCACATCTAGTGACACATAGAGTGCCTACAGACTTATCATTTTAGACCAGACAACGCCTTTAAGGGTACGCTCACACGAGCATGAAAAACGGACGAGTGCAATATGATAAAATCTTGCATTGCTCTCTGACCAATGTTAGTCAATGAGGGAGAGCAGTTGGTCAGCTTTTCTCGCATCCACATTCTGGATAGAGATACATTGGACTGCACTTGGATGTTATCCCAGTGCAGTGCGATATACGCACAGGCTGACAGTGGAGGAGATGGGGGGATTATCTCCTCTGCAGCGCCCATCCTTAGCTTCACAGCTGTGACCTGATCGTAAGGTCATTGGCCCTTGAGGAAGCAGCTCTTGTTTTCATATCTGCAAGCCTCGCTTCCCTCTCCTCAGAAAGTTCATTTGCCCTTGAGGAAGCAGCTTTTGTTCTCTTGTCTGCAAGCCCTGCTTCCCTCTCCTCAGAAAGTTCATTGGCTCTTGAGGAAGCAGCTGCTGTTCTCATGTGTGTCAGCCTTGTTTCACGGTCTTCACATTATTCATTGGCCCGTAATGCAGCTTTTCTTTTCGCATCAGCTGACATTCGTGCCAAGGAATTCCTTTTCTTATGAGGCATTGTTGTGGTAAAAATAGTCTGTAACTGACAGTTTCTATATTCTCTCACATAGAGGTAATGTGACTGACATTATCCTTTCCACCAACACACCCTAACTGACATCCTATTTCCTTACACAAGCTTTGTTATACTGAGAATGTCCTTTGTTGCCTATATTAACCAATCAGAGCTCAATTTAATTAACTGTAGCAAAATAGAAGATGAGCTGTGATTGGTGCTACTGGCAGCCTGGTAAATCCCCAGGCAGCAGAAAGCCATCCCCCCTGGCAGTATATATTAGCTCACAGATACACATAATAGACAGGTTATGTGACTGACAGCTGCCGTATTTCCTATATGGTACATTTGTTGTTCTTGTAGTTTGGCTGCTTATTAATCAGATTGTTATTTTTGAAGGATAATACCAGACTTGTGTGTGTTTTAGGGCGATTATGTGGCGAGGTTGGTGTATTTGTGGTGAAATGTGTGCTGAGGGTGGTATATGTGTTCAAGCACGAGGTAGTGTGTGGCGCATTTTGTGTGTGTGTTCATATCCCCAAGTGTGGTGAGTATCCCATGTCAGGGCCCCACCTTAGCAACTGTACGGTGTATACTCTTTGGCGCCATCGCCAAGTGTGATAATGGTGCAAACCTGATGGCAGCACTATGCCTGGGCACACATGTGCCTTGCATGGCTCACATCCTCAACCGGGTTGTACACAAATTTCTAGATTACTATTGCAGCCTGGATGCGATGCTGCAGAAGGTATGGTCACTATGTGCTCACTTTTAAAAATGGAAATGCCAGGCCACATCCTGTGTGTTGCATGGATAATACCTCCCTGCTGTGCAAAGACACTATGGGGAAATGGGAGCAATTTATGCCACTGTCCTGCTGTGCCTGAAATGATTTTAAATCTTAAGACTCTAAGATGGGTCTGTAAAGGTTGGTTTACACACAGTGACATCGTTAGCGATGTCGCTGCCGATCGCACCCGCCTCCGTCATTTGTTCGTCACTGGCAAATCGCTGCCCCTGGCGCACAATATCGTTAGTCCCCGTCACACATACTTACCTGCCTAGTGACGTTGCTGTGGCCGGCGAACTGCCTCTTTTCTCAGGGGGCAGTTTGTGCAGCATCACAGCGATGTCACACGACAGGCTGCCAATAGAAGCGGAGGGGCAAAGAGCAGCCGAAGGAAAGACACGCCCACCTTGTTGCCAGAGGATGCAGGTACGGTGTTGTTCGTCATTCCTGGGGTGTGACACGAACTGCCTCAGGAACGACGAACAACCTGCGTCCACAACGAGCAACGATATTATGAAAATGAACGACGTGTCAACGATCAACTATTAGGTGAGCATTTTTGATCGTTAACACTCACTCGTAGGTGTTACACGCAACGATGTCACTAACGAGGCTGGATGTGCGTCACAAATTCCGTGACAACCAACGACATCTCGTTAGTGATGTCGTTGCATGTAAATGGGCCTTAAGTTGTGTCTTGTCTGTACTGGCCTACGTGTGGGAACAAGAAGCCTAATCCTATCACTCGCCCCCTTTTTCATATTTTAAAAATTGAAATGCCAGGATACATCCTGTGTGCTGCATGGACCATACCTCACTGATGTGCAAAGACACTATGGGGAAATTGGTGGGCAATTGATCTCTCTGTCCTGCTGTCTGCCTGAAATGTTTTTAAATATCAAGACTCAGAGATGGGTCTCCAATTTGTGTCTTTCCTGTACTGGCAGGTGTGTTGGAGCAAGAGGCCTAATCTTGTCACTCATGCACCTCTTGATTTTTCAAATTGAAATGCCAGGCCACATCCTGTGTGTTGCATAGACCATCCTCCCTGCTGTGCAAAGACACTATGGGGAAAGGGGGGGGGATGTTGGGGGCAATTGAATCCATTGTCCTGCTTTCTGCCTGAAATGTTTTTAAGGCTGTGTCCGCACTTTGCGTTGTCCTACTTGCAGTTCCAAACGCACCCTCTGGCAGTAATTGATTGTGCCTAAAGTTGCTTTTGACCACAAAATAGCGCTAAAATCGCATGCGTATTTACCGCGTTTTAGGTGCGTTTTTAGTGCTTTTTACAAACTTTTCAATAGCGTTTTGAAGGATGCGTTCTGAATATAAAGACACTGCTAAATAGAGTTTAAACAGTCAAACACAATGAAAAAAGAGAAAAAAAAGGGCCACAAATATAATTTATGAAAATATAAAGAAAATAGTTATATTTCATATAATTATAGCGTTTTTTTTACTATTTAGCGGTAAAATCGCAATAAATTAATATTTTTCATTAATTTAATTGTCGGACTATTTGTGTGTGTAAAGGGACATATCAAATCTTTATTTTGATGTCCAAAATGCATGCGTTTATTTAGTCCAAAACGCATGTTTTCTGCACATAAAAAGCAGGTAAAACGCTGGAATTTTGATTTTGCTTGCTTTTTCACATTTCTCATTGACTTCAATGTTATCAAAACGCTGCAGAAATGGCAAAAACAATTGACATGCTGTTTCTTTGAATGCATGGCTTTTGCCACAATTTATGCAAATTAAACGCAGCGTTTTAAAACGCAAAGTGCGGACGGAGAATCATCCTTTTCCATAGACTATTATGGAAAATCAAAACACATGCGTTTGGGCATGAAAACGCTGCTGCCCAAAATGCTGCGGAAAGGCAAAGTGCGGACACAGCCTAAATATCAAGACTCCAAGATGGGTCTTCAAATTGTGCCTTGTCTGTACTGGCAGTGGTGGGGAAGCACCAGCCCTATACCTGTCTCTCATCCACCTCAATATTTCTTATACAGTAGTCTAGGAAACTAATGGCTATGTCAAAACAGTGGGGCTGTAGTGTAAAACATATTTTGATGGTTTGGAAGATTTTTGACCCCCCCCCCCTAAAGGTGTTTTCTCTGCCTTAGGTTTGGCCTTCCATTGAATCCAATGGAGTTTGAAAAGGTTCAGCGTTCGGTTCGGCGAACAGTTGAGAGAATGTAGTGTTTAATAAGGCTCACCGAACCGAACTTTGAAAGGTTCGCTCATCTCTAGTGTTCACTCTCTGGAGAAATTCTATCAATTCTGCTCCTCTGTCTTGCACATATATTGTATATACTTTGCCTTGTAACTCTGCATTTATCTTCTTTTTGCTTTCAGCTTCTGTGTTTCTCATAATCCCTGAATGTGCTTAAAAAAACAGCCAAAGAAAACCAAGATGGAATAACACTGAGCCCTCACTCCCGAGCACAAATCCCAGTCAAATTGTTAATTAAATCACCATGCTGCTTTATTTGATAATCCCCAGCAGTGAGAATATTACACTGATAGGGTTCTTTTTTTCTGAACACAGAGAGGAGATATTTATTCACAGGAATGTACATCATACATAAAAAATACACATAAATTCTCCACATTACTGAGATGCCTTTCTCTTCTCCTAGATGCAATGCTCTAATTTCTAAATCATTATATGAGAATTACCAGAATTATCAGATAATAAGGATATTACTAAGAATTTAGAGCTAGGTCCGGAAATATTTGGACAGTATTATTTATTGAATGAAACAACTGAGATGCAAATGAGGTGAAGATTTTCAGATTGAATAAAAATATCCATGAAACGATTAAGAATTGCAAACATTTTTCTATAAGGCTAAGTGCCCATGATCCAGACATGCTGCATCCTAGACGAAGTGTGTCTTTTCCTGCGGGGCCCCGAATGCTGACCACAGGACACAGCAGCTGCCCCTACCCACAATCAAAGTGCGATGAAATTGCAAAACAAGGGCAATTCCACCATTTTTTTTTTTTAATTTACCATATGCACTATATGGTAAAACTGACCTCGCAATATGATTTCCCAGGTCAGTATGAATATGTAGATACCAAAGATGTATAGTTTTTTTTTATTTAGGGGGGAAACAAACATTCAGAAATTGTAAAAAATAAATAAATAATAATAATTTAGCTTTTTTCGCCATTTTTCGAGACCCTTAAAGTTCTCATTTTTTGGATCTGGTGCTGAGTGAGGGCTTATTTTTGCACCCTGAGCTGACATTTTTACTGATAACAATTTTGGGTAGATACGATATTATTAATGACTTATATTGCATTTTAATGCACTGTTGTGGCAACCAAATAAAACATAATTCTGTTTTTCTTTCTCGTTACTCTGTTAACCAAACAGATGAATTTATTTTATATTTTGAAGATGGGAAATTTCTGAATGGAGCTATAAAAATTACTGTGACAAGCAAAACAGTAACCATGCTTTGAACTTTTGATTTCAGTTTACATATCTTACCAACCATTACATCTTTGAGCATGAGACTGCCTTCATTTTATAGACTAGACATTCATCATAAATAATTTGACTTGTAACTATTTAGCAAATGATTAGATATGCAGATTCTTGTCATGTCACTGCATTGTTACTGTTTTGCATCTGATATTTGAGAAAAAAAAAATCTTCCTGTATACTACAAATTAAACCTGTTCTCACATTCTTTAATAGCTTAGTGTTTTATTAATTTGATTTTAAAGCAAAGGTCACTGGTTCAAACCGAGGAACAGCCATGAAGATCTCCCAAGAAAAGAGAAACAGCATCATTCAGCTCATAGAAAGTTGTCTCTCAAGAAAGAAAATTGAAATTGGAGGAATATTTGAATGAAGTCCATTAATCCATTCAAAAGCCAAGCTGTGGCTGTCCGGGCAAAACATCAGTCAATTAGTTGCCTCATCACAAGGTCTGTCAGTTATGGCGCGACAAACATGACAGTGGAGGTGGCTTGAAAGCTTTGTAATAGTGGGATCACAAACGTCTGTGCAATCACTGTGTGATGCAAGTAATACAAGTCTGGAATGGTGACCTGAAAAAATGTAAAAAAAACCTTGACTTCAATATCAGCATAAGAAGCGTCAGCTCAAGTTTGAAAAGAAGTACTTAAAGTGGACAGTAGGTGATTTGAAACGGGTGATTTGGAGCAATGAGACAAATTTCAATAGACTAGGCTCTGATAGATGCAAATAGGTCTGTCTGTAAGAAGCAAGAGAAAATTGGGCTAATGGATTGAAAAATTGAAGGAACTGTCAAGTTCATTGGAGGAAGCCTTATGATATAAGGTTGTTTCACAGCCAAAGGTGTTGGATACTTGACCAGGATTGATGGTGGTTTCAATGCTGTGCTCTATGTGAGTATCTTACAAGACGAGTTTCTCCCTACACTCAAGTACTATGGGTGTGAGAAGGACAATATATTGTTCCAGCAGGACAACGATCTGAAGCATATGTCAAGGTTAGAAAAGAAATGGTCATTGGTTGTGAAGAAGTTAATACTTTGTAGAGAATCATTTGCAAGCAGTGACTGCCTAAATTCTAGAACCCATGGATATCACCGAATGTTGAATTTCCTAATGCTTTGCACACAGGGAGAAAAGCATGAACTACTGATCATAAGATGACTCAGGTAGAAGTTCAACAGAGTTTTCAGAAAAACAGAGGAGCACATATCACCTGCTTTCAACCTTGTGAAAGGCTTGAAGGAACTGAAAATATCCCCAGCACAGTACAAAGGAAGGAAAAGGTATTTAAACACCAAGGTAATACTAACAATCAACAGGTGGGTGGAAGTTGAGCTCCTGCTAGATCCAAAAGGGAGAGAAATGAATCCAGCAGGAAAGCTACCTATACCAATGAATACTAACAGTAGGAATGTCAGAGAGCATTCTGCTCAGCCAGACACTCTGACCTTCAATGGCCAGAAACCACATGACTGTCTGTCACACAAGACACACCCGTGACAGCCATACATGCCCATGCCATTACACAGCCTCCACCATGTTTTATAGATGATGTGGTGTGCTTTGGATGATGATCCGTTCCAAGCTTTCTCCAAATTTATTCTTCCCATTATTTTGATACAGGTTGATCTTAGTTTCATCTGTCCAAAGAATGATTTTCAAGAACTGAGATGGCTTTTTTAGATTTTTTTGTGGCAAAGTTAATATGACCTTTTTTATTTTGAAGGCTGATTAATGGTTGCATCTTATGGTGAGTCCTCTGTATTTGCTTTAACAAAGTCATGGCTTTATGATAGATACCAAAACTTCTTTTTTCATGGAGAGTGTACTTCATTTGGGTGGATATTGTAAAGGGGTTTTTCTTCACCATGGAAAGGATTGTTCGATCATCCACCACTGTTGTATTTTTTGGATGACCAGGCCATTATGCGTTTGTAAGCTTACTAGTGGACGCTTCTTTTTTTTGCAGAGAGTGCCATTCTATACTGTACTTTTGATTTGGCCACTCCTAACATTTCTGGTATCTCTAATGGATTTCTTTTTTTCTGCTTCTCTTCCATTGAGAACTTCTTCAGCCGCATGTTTTGGGTTCATAGCAGCAGGTTCCAAATGCAAATGATACACCTGGAATCAGCTCCAGACCTTTCACCTTCTTAACTGATGATGGATTAACGAGGGAATAGCAAATGCAGCCCATTACAGGGATAATCCAATTACCGTATTTTTCGCTTTATAAGACGCACCTGATTATAAGACGCACCCCCTAATTTGGTGAAGGAAAAGAGAATTTTTTTTTTTTAATGTTAAATGGGGTCCATCTTATAATGCCAGTGTCCGTCTAACAAATCATATAGGGCAGTGATGGCGAACCTGTGGCACTCCAGCTGTTGCAAAACTACAATTCCCATCATGTCTTCACAGCCAAAGCTTTTGCTATGAATGGCCAGGCATGATGGGAATTGTAGTTTTGCAACAGCTGGAGTGCCACAGGTTCGCCATCACTGATATAGGTTATATGTCGCTCATAGCCCCCATCCTAAAATTAGCCCCCTCAATCTGGATATGGCCCCCTTATATTGAATATAGTCCCCTTGTGATGTCACATGTTCCCCTGTGCTGCCTATGGCCCCCTATGGATTGCACACGTTCCCTGTGCTGCCTATGGCCCCCTATGGATTGCACACATTCCCCTGTGCAGCCTATGGCCCCCTATGGATTGCATACGTTCCCCTGTGCTGCCTATGGCCCCCCATGGATTGCACACATTCCCCTGTGCTGCCTATGGCCCCCTATGGATTGCATACGTTCCCCTGTGCTGCCTATGGCCCACTATGGATTGCATATGTTCCCCTGTGCTGCCTATGGCCTTCTATGGATTGCATACATTCCCCTGTGCTGCCTATGGCTCCCTACGGATTGCATACGTTCCCCTGTGCTGCCTATGGCCCCCTATGGATTGCACACGTTCCCCTGTGTTAGATATCGCCACCATGCTGCTGCCCATAGTAAATAAAACACTCTTTCCTTACCTCCTCCAGCGCTGAGCTCCCTCCCGTCTTGCTCCAGGCTTCGGTTCCTCCACTTCCTGGTTCTTGCTGCCAGTCATGTGATCGGCACAGCAGAGTGACTTCATCTCTGCGTGCCTGATCACGGTGTAAGCAGGGACACTAGGGAGAAACACTGGAGGGGGTAAGTAAAGCTTTTTTATTTTAGAATGAGCAGCAGCATGGGGGCCATATGTAACACAGGGGGGGGGCATGTGCCATCATAGGAGGGCGCAGGGACATATAATATGCACTGCTGCCCCAGCCCGTCACTGCGGTGCGGTTTCAGCACCACGGAGATGGACAGCGGCTGTGCATATTATATGAGCGGGAGCAGGAGATCAAAGGCTGCAGCCCACAGCGTTCACCTGTGCTCCAGAGCTTCCCCCACCTCCCCTGGACCCTGCAGTGTATATATATGTATATATATATATATATATATACCCCCCGTATATTCGGCTTATAAGACGCAGCCCCTACTTTCCCCCAAAATTTGGGCGAACAAAAGTGCGTCTTATAAAGCGAAAAATACGGTACCTTTGATCTGATGTAAAAGATTCAGATACATATTAAAGAATTGTAATTCCTAAACCCTTATTTCAATTAGGATGTGAGTACCCTCAAATTAAAGCTGAGAGTATGAACTTTAAGCCAATATTGATTACATATCTGTAACTTGAATACATTTCGGCAAATGGCTAAGATACAAAAACTTGTGTCACTGTACAAATATTTCTAAACAGTTTTCATTAGCAAACTGGCATAGTTCTTCCCACTGTTCTAATTTGTTGACCAACAAATCCATGGGATTGGGGTTCATGGTATCTGTCTGAGAAAGGACACAGCCTGGTTATGACTAAACGTGACTATTCAGATGATGCATGTGTGTTTGCTACAATGCCCCAGGTTGTATCAATGGCAGAAAAAAAACATCTGGTTCATCATGTGAAATGTACTACAGGTGTTGCACTTGCCTTGTCTACTTATTGTAGCCCTATCACTGGCACAGGCAGTGGGTTTTTTGGTCTGCGTGGATTGCAGAGGCATCTATTGGTCAGTCATGTGTGCAGCAGGTATTTTCAACCCACAGGTAATAGTAACAGAACTTATCGTAGAAGTAAGGAAATTTGCATTACCTTTCAGAAACTGGAATGAATTCCCCCATTTTGCTTTTATAGCAAGGGTCTAAAAGCATGGCTATCCAAGAGTTATCACTCTGCTTTATGTGAACAATACATCTTTCCTCCCACAAGTATTGCAGCATACAGCTTGCTATGCCCTGCCCACCAGCATTGGACCCTGTTACTTTCATGTTCTATTCCCATTGTGAAGGTTGCTTGTCATAGTCACAGTCATCATATTTTTTGCTTTGACTGTCTACTTCATCCTCTGCCTGCGCCAAATGTATATCCTCCTTCACTGCCACATGCTGCTGCTCTTCCAAATCCTGCAGTATGTGACATGAACCTTTAGGGTCCCCAACAGACAAAGGGTGGTGCTAAACAGGTGAAAATTTGTATTTTTCCTCCATTCACTAATTCATGATGGTGAGTGATAAATATTAGTGTGACTGAATACATAGCTGATTCCACACACCAATGTCAGGTCTCAAAGTAACCGATATGCCAATTTAACTGCTGCATTTTTTATTACAGCTTTACACTGTTCGTAAAATTGATGCGATGCCAAAAACTTAGTGGTGTTCTGACAACCAAGTTTTGGTTTTGCAAACCCAGGAGGGTGTGCTATGCCCCATAAAATCAATTAAAAGCCTGACACTTTTCTGGCCATAGCCGCTATCTTTCTCTAGTAAGTTTATTTCTGAAGAAATCTTGCACTATTAAATTTAGGACATTAGTTGTTCATGGAGCGTGAGTTATTTTGCCCAACTGTAACACAGCCAAAATGTTCTAGCCAGTGCTGCTCATGACATTTCCAAGTTGAAGCCAACCAGCGAGCAATGCCGATTGATGCATAGCAACAACTTTTCATCTATGTCCACAATTTCACTGCAACCACAGATCTGCTGCAGATTTATCTCTGTGTGTGACAGGGCCTTTAGACACATTTTCTGCAGCAAATCCACAGTAAATCCGCAGCGTGCGCACAGTGCCTAACAGTGCTATGCCTTGCATGAGTGAAAAGAATGAAAGCAGTGAAGCTAGTATTTAAAAATTTCTATACAGCAAGCTGTTAAAATAATGTGCTGTTGCTGAACATAGTTGCTGCTCCACATATCTACAATTCAGTCCACTTTGGCGCTCAAAGACAAGCTCAGAGAGCAGCCTATATTCTCCTAAACTTGAAAACAGGGAGCTGGCACCACTTTCTCCATTAAATAATGGTGGCTTGCTATCTTCCAGAGGGAAGGAGGAGTACTTGGAATACGACACACAATAGAGGGGGATGACAATGATGATGGCAGTGAGAATAACACTGAACAGCTGCAACCTGGTGTGGCGTGGCTGACAGAAAAATGACTGTGGTGAGAGGGAGGAGGAGGACAACTTGATGCTTTCTCTGGTTGCTGGCCAGCTTGAAATTGGCAAATGAGCAGGTGATGTGGCTTCAGGTATTATTGGAGAACTATCTAGCCAGGCCATCCATGACATTTGTTCATGTCATTAGAAATCAGTCATATCACTTTTGTGATTTGTCATGAACTGTGCAAAAAAATATAAAAACAACTAAATAGTTATTGATCATTCTGTGTCTGAAAAACCTTAATTTAAAAACAATCAGGAAATATTATTTACCCCAAAAAGGTACCCCCCAAATTTTCAGCTTGTTGCGCAAAAAATAAGCTCGCTCATACAACTTTTTTAGTGTTACAGTGTTCTTATATGGTGATGACAAAAACTACCGTATTTTTCGGACCATAAGACGCACTTTTTTTCCTCCAAATGTTGGGGGAAAGTGGGGGGTGCATCTTATGGTCTGACTGTGGCGGCAAGGAATGAGGGTGCTGCGGTGGAGCGGGTCATCGGGGGCACGAGCAGGCTGTAGCAGCCTGCTGTGACCACGTGGTCCCGCTCATTTAATATGCACGCCCACTCTCCCGCCCATCTCTCAGCGCTGAACCCGGCACTGACAGGTGGGCGGGATGATGGGCGAGGGATAAACAGTTGGCCCGCATGATCACCCCTGGCAACTGCAGCCTGGAGTGATTATGTGCAGCTGTATTCACTGCCCCCCGCATCAGTGCGGGGGGCAGTGAATCAGTACACATTACTCACCATTCCCCTGCAGCATCGCGATCTCCTGTCTGTGCCGGTCAGCTGACTTGCGTGGAGACTAGCGCCGTGCACAGCGATGACATCATCGCTGTGCGCACGTGTCCAAATGGAGCTGCCAGCACAGACCACCGGAGGACATCGCAATGCTGCAGGGGAACGGGGACGACTCCACTCAGCGGTGCTGCTGACATAGACGGTAAGAGGAGCGGTGCTGCAGGGAGTGAGGTAAGGTGAGTATGAATGTTTATTTTTTTTATGTGCCACACGATGCGGCCATACACCAGGATGAGGGTATATAGCAGGATAGGGGTATATTATGAGCATCATGGGGAGTATATGAGCAGGATGAGGGTATATAGCAGCATGGGGAGTATATGAGCAGCATGGGGAGTATATGAGCAGCATCGGGAGTATATGAGCAGCATGGGGAGTATATAAGCAGCATGGGGAGTATATGAGCTGCATGGGGAGTATATGAGCAGCATGGGGAGTATATGACCAGCATGAGGGTATATAGCAGGATTAGGGTATATTATGAGCAGCATGGAGAGTATATGAGCAGGATGAGGGTATATAGCCGGATGGGGGTATATGAGCAGCATGGGGAGTATATGAGCAGGCTGGGGAGTATATGAGCAGGCCGGGGAGTATATGAGCAGGCTGGGGAGTATATGAGCAGGCTGGGGAGTATATGAGCAGGACATTACCCCATAACAGTGTCAGCAGCAGATCCTCGCCCCATAAGTGTGTCATGACCACATTTTTTGCTTAAAATTTTATTTTCCTATTTTCCTCCTCCAAAACCAGGGTGCATCTTATGGTCCGGTGCGTCTTATAGTCCGAAAAATACGGTAGTTTATATAAAAAAAGCAAAAGGTGTCATAATAGCAAAGCAAGAAAACTATATAAATCTGGTATTATACTGACCTGAAGAAAAAAGTCATCTTATCACTTGTACCGCATGAAAAACAGTGTGAAAATAAATAAAATTAAGAACTATTCTTGTACTGTTGTCTATTTACTCATTCTACTTCCCAAAAATCACAATAAGACTCTGTTCACATTTATACTGTGCTCTACACCAAGTGCGTACATTGGGGTAACCAAGTAAATCCCAAAAACCATGAATCTGACAAAACCCTGGATTTAATCATTCACTCTAATGAGAGAGATGAAGCCACTATTGACTCTGTCTGGTCTTTGTTCCAGTGGTGTTCCACATTATAGGCAACGTTTTAGCTCACAAGTATGGACAACCACAGGTCTGTGCATGCCTAAAAAGATGGATCAGATGATGGAGGTGAAATGGAGTGGTTCCATTGGGGGTTTTGTCTAAATCCCATTTTTATGTTATTTACATGGAAACTCCGTCATAATTGCTCAGCATAGAACACAAGAATGCGATCCCAACCTTAACCTGAAAGCAATCAAAAAATATTATGTACCCCACAATGTTACCAATTTAAACCCTAACTTATCCCGCACAAAACTAGCCCCCACTTAGGTCCATCATGTGTAACTGGAAATATAATTGGAAATGTAGAGTGTTCCCACATAATTGGTGTAACAAAAACTCTGGAAAAGTAGCGGCTCCAACTCCCTCAAATAAAATCTAGTGAAATCTCAAATCCAAATGCCCTCCTCTTTCTCAACCCCACTGTACCTAAACCACAGTAAGTGGCTAAAATGTTTGGTATTATTGAAATATAGAGAGCACAATTAACAATTTAAGGGGCAAATATTGTCTGAAGCACACGCTGGGCACAACATATGGGCACTAAGTGAATGTTACAGAATTCAGTGAGAGGAGCAATTTTTACAATGGGATAACTTTGGGGGTTTTCTTGCTGTTTTGGTACTTAGGGACTCCACAGATGTCACCCTCTAACTATTCTTGCAAAATCTGTGCTCTAGAAGCTAAATAGTGCTCATTTCTTCTAAGCCTTTACATCTGGTCAAGCAGTAGTTTCTGACTACATATAGGGCATCACCGTTTGGGGAAAAATTGTGCCATAAATTATGGGGTCCAGTGTCACTTATTAACCTTGATGTAACTGACAAATTTTCAGTTACTAAAATAATTACATTTTTACCACTAAAATGTTATAATTCCACTTCCCAGTATTATACAATTTTGTGAGTCACCTGTGGGTTCAAAATATTCATAACACCCATACAGGAGTTCCTTAAGCAGTGGAGTTTCCAGTATGGGGAAACTTGTGATGGTTTGCATGGATCTGACTCTTCAGGAACATCGTTAATGGAGCTCACAATCTCTTAAAATGGTATCTGCAATCTAAAAGCCAAGTAGCACCTCTCCCCATCTGATACTTGTGGTGTGCTCAAACAGTAGTGTACAATCACATATGAGGTACGGCCATGTTGTCTAAAAATTGCACACAAAAATGTAGGCTCTACTTTCTCTTATTAGTCCTTTCGTTAATTAAAACTTTGAGGCTAATATAAAATTTTAGACAAAAAGCCCTAAGTCTTTTGTTTTCACTCCCATTCGTATAAAATTTTATGATGTAGTTTGTGGGTTACAAATGCTCACCATTCCCATAGATTAATTTCTCATGGAGTTTAGTTTGCCAAATATATTTTAAACAAAGTTCAAAAAGTCAGCGTAGAGGTGATTATTAGATACAATAAACCTCTAAACTAAAGACTCTCATTAAAATATAACTAAGCACTAAGTAATTTTACATACTTGAATAGTGCGTTTATGTTGTTATATTATTATTTGAAATTATTAAATATATTTTAATTATATTTTAATGAGATTCTTTAGTTTAGTGGTTTAGATGACTTTTGGAAAATTGCATCTAGTTTGCAAAATGGGGTCACTCGTGGGTGCTTCTGCTTTTTGGCATCGAAAAGGCTCTACCAATTCAGCACTGTGTCCAATTTTGTGTTTGAAAAATTAAATAGCGTGTTTGCTTTCCAAGTTTTCACATGCCTAAACATTAGCTTTCGACCACATGTGGGATACTATTATGTTTGTGAGAAACTGCATAACAAATTATGGGGTCTTTTTTATTCTTTTACCCCTTGTGTAAATTATAAATTTGGTACTTAAATAATATTTTTTGGTTTTCACAGCTGTTATAAAGCTTTGTAAATCACCTGTAAGCAAAAAAGCTCACTATTAGAGTTGAGCGATGTTCGAGTCGAACGGTTCGCCAATTTCATGTTCGAGTGATTTTGGGGGGTGTTCGAGTCTTTCGATGAACTCGAACGATTTGCTTAAAGTTCAGCAGTTTGAGTTACGTTCGAGAATGGTTCGATCACCAAAAAGCGTAGCTAGTTACTAGCTGGCTTTTCACTGTAATAGTGTGAGTCACTGTGAATCATGATATTATCAAAATTCAACGTATAGTGTGCGGGGGGGAAGGGGTTCAGATCAGCGCTGCTGCTGAATGCTGAAAGAATGGCGATCGCCATTTTTTTTTTTCCTAACCACGCGTACAGTGGGACAGGCCAGGCTGTCAGCAAATCACAGACACACACACAGCTAAGTGGATTTTTGCCAGACAAGCAAGGGCATGTATCATAGGCTGTGCATGTCACATGTTCTTGCCTTATAAGACCCGGCCATTTTCCCCGTCACCGCCATTATCTGTCTGCTGCCGGTGGGTGACTGTAACCGCTCCCGCTGCTGCTGCTGTGTGCGCTATACATATACAGTGCAATCTACACAGCACTTTAGGGATTATGGATTACTTGTAATTTCAGCCCTTTTCATTTGGTAGCGATGGTCGTGTCCCTGAAAAAAGGGATCATATCAGATTATCTACGGGAAGAAGTACATCTCTTATTTTGGCTGGTAGTTGGTTTTACGGATCGTTGCCGCCATAGACGCAAGCAGCCTGCTGCGGTTCCAGTTGCGCCAGGCGTCAGCTGCCATTTTTGACCGTAACTCGGGTCATCCAGCTGGCTGCTTCCTCATCCACGTCTAAGTGTGGAGAGACAGCTAGTGCGCATGCGTGTGCCGATTTACCCCAGCCGCAGCCCAACTCCAGTGTTTTGCCTAGTTAGCATGCTCAGCATGACTGTACCATTCCTGAGGCTAAGTCCTCAGTTAGTGCTACTGAGCATGCTCCCACACTTAGTGAGAAAAGCCTCTTTGCACAGGTACTTGGACTCTGTGCCGTGTCTAAGTCCTGTGTTGGGCCTACAGAGCATGCTGAAGCTGATAGTCTGTTTTCTGAGACTGTATTCAGGTAAATGAGCATGCTCAGGCACTTAGTGCATCAGAGGCTAGGTCCATTAAGGAACTCACTGGCCATGTCCGTGAGGTGGCAGTCCATGATAGTCCAGAGGGCATCAGGTGTCCTGATGATGTGGCCACTCCGGACTGGCTCGCAGAGGCCTGCCCCTATGATTTGGCACCTCATCATTGTTCGTCAGACGATGACTGGTGAGGTGTTTGGGGCGTGCCTGCCATGAGGTCATCATTGAAGTGGCGGTTACGGATAGGCCGCTAATTATGTCACTGATGACGTAGCACTCTGCTTTTGGCTCATGGAGGGACATTGTGGTCCATCTGGGTTGGGGCGAACCCAGGGTAGAAAAGGGGCTGGAGACAACAAGGAGGTGCGCAGTCTTCTGTTATGCTCAGACAGACCACACCTCCATGTGTTGAACCCATTGTGGCTTTGGGGCTAAGGTAGGCAGGGATAGGGCATCGGTGCAGGACGCCACCACATTTGGTAACGCAGAACGGTTACGACCAGCTCCTGTCCTACCAGTCCAGCTAGTGCAGCACAGTGGCATTAACTGGGCTGCTGCTGCGCCTGCTGTCCACAGGTGTGCCCCCTACGCACACGGACAGTGTACCCAATGGCCCCTGTGTTGTTAATAGGGAGTTCCTGGGTTAAGTGTGTGGACCCTGTGACGCTAACAGGGTTCCCAGTCTCCAGATCCAAGTGTCGTCTAACTCGGTTCAGGTTACTATTTTTTTCAGAGCCACCCAGCTCTGTATCCTCTGCCTAACCTTCGGGTTGCCAGCATCTCCTTTTCCATCTAGGAGCACATTGGTCCCCTACTGGTGATTGGGATATATACCACCTTATTCAAATCTGCCAGTCCCCCCGTAACAGATGGTGTTTCTTCAGCAGATGTTACTGTTGCTTAACCACCAAACCCACGGACACAAACTTTTTTCCCCTTTCTAACACACCTGTTCCTCTTTCCACCAGCATCTGGCCTTTTTCCACTCATTTTGTATATGACCAAATTTGCAACTCTGCAGGAACACTTAACGCCGTCTCAGCACAGCAGCCAGCCCTCGGTCCCTCAGATGTGGACAAGTAAAAGACCATTTCCTCCTAGCCATGACAAAGCATTGAGATTCCCTCTGTGCAGCACTGGTGTTTAGTGGAAAAGCCGATCTAAAGCGAGCTTTACACGCTACGATATATCTAATGAGATGGCGGCGGGGTCACGTCGTAAGTGACGCACATCCGGCATCGTTAGTGATATCGTAGCGTGTGACAGCTATGAACGAGCAGAAATACTCACCTTCTTGTTCATTGTTGACACGTCGCTCATTTTCAAAAAATCGAACTTCCTGTTGTTCATTGTTCCCTTTGCAGCAAACATCACTCCGCATGACACCCCGGGAACGATGAACTGCAGCTTACCTGCATCCCTCCGGCAATGTTGAAGGAAGGAGTTGGGCGGGATGTTTACATACCACTCATTTCCGCCCCTCCTCTTCTATTAGCTGGGCGCTGTGTGACGTCGCTGTAACACCAAACGTCCCTCCCCCTTCTGGAAGTGGATGTTCGCCGCCCACAGCGAGGTCGTTTGGAAGGTAAGTACGTGTGACGGGGTAAGTACGTGTGACGGGGGGTTACAGCATTGTGCGACATGGGCAAGAAATTGCCCGTGCCGCACAAACGATGGGGGCGGGTGTGATCGCAAATGCGATCACATGGGAAATTGACATATGTAAAGCAGCCTTAAGATTGCGTACAAGCTTCTGCTGATACTCATCCCTTTCTATAGCAGGACTTATTTTGACAAATTTTGTCTTGTACTGGGGATCTAACAGTGTGGTAACCCAGTAGTCAGCATTACTTCGAATTCGGATAATCAGAGGGTCATGTTGTAGGTAGTGCAGCAAGAAGGCGCTCATGTGTCTTGCGCATCCAGGAGGACCAAGTCCTTGCTGTGTTGGTGGCGGAGAGGTGAGAATCATGCTTCCTTCCTCTGCCCTCTCCCCCCAACCTCGCACAACAGAAATGTGATCAAGCTCTCCCTCATCTACTGAGTCTTCCATGCCCATCGCCAGTTCGTCCTCCATTTCTTCCTGGGCTCCTGCACCTTCCTGAACAGTTTGGCTGATGCTATGCGCCCTTCTAAATCCCTCTCCCCCACCATCCCATGCCTCCCGCCTTGGTGCTGCTGAACGTGTGGACCTTGTAGATCTTGTTATCCCTTCCGCATGTGACTACTCCTGTACTTCCTCCCCTTCCTCTTGTCCCATCACCTGACTCTGAATAATGTTTAGAGTGTGCTCCAGCATGTACAGTTAGGTCCAGAAATATTTGGACAGTGACACAATTTTCGCGAGTTGGGCTCTGCATGCCACCACATTGGATTTGAAATGAAACCTCTACAACAGAATTCAAGTGCAGATTGTAACGTTTAATTTGAAGGTTTGAACAAAAATATCTGATAGAAATTGTAGGAATTGTACACATTTCTTTACAAACACTCCACATTTTAGGAGGTCAAAAGTAATTGGACAAATAAACCAAACCCAAACAAAATATTTTTATTTTCAATATTTTGTTGCGAATCCTTTGGAGGCAATCACTGCCTTAAGTCTGGAACCCATGGACATCACCAAACGCTGGGTTTCCTCCTTCTTAATGCTTTGCCAGGCCTTTACAGCCGCAGCCTTCAGGTCTTGCTTGTTTGTGGGTCTTTCCGTCTTAAGTCTGGATTTGAGCAAGTGAAATGCATGCTCAATTGGGTTAAGATCTGGTGATTGACTTGGCCATTGCAGAATGTTCCACTTTTTTGCACTCATGAACTCCTGGGTAGCTTTGGCTGTATCCTTGGGGTCATTGTCCATCTGTACTATGAAGCGCCGTCCGATTAACTTTGCGGCATTTGGCTGAATCTGGGCTGAAAGTATATCCCGGTACACTTCAGAATTCATCCGGCTACTCTTGTCTGCTGGTATGTCATCAATAAACACAAGTGACCCAGTGCCATTGAAAGCCATGCATGCCCATGCCATCACGTTGCCTCCACCATGTTTTACAGAGGATGTGGTGTGCTTTGGATCATGTGCCGTTCCCTTTCTTCTCCATCTTTTTTCTTCCCATCATTCTGGTACAGGTTGATCTTTGTCTCATCTGTCCATAGAATACTTTTCCAGAACTGAGCTGGCTTCATGAGGTGTTTTTCAGCAAATTTAACTCTGGCCTGTCTATTTTTGGAATTGATGAATGGTTTGCATCTAGATGTGAACCCTTTGTATTTACTTTATGGAGTCTTCTCTTTACTGTTGACTTAGAGACAGATACACCTACTTCACTGAGAGTGTTCTGGACTTCAGTTGATGTTGTGAACAGGTTCTTCTTCACCAAAGAAAGTATGCGGCGATCATCCACCACTGTTGTCATCCGTGGACGCCCAGGCCTTTTTGAGTTCCCAAGCTCACTAGTCAATTCCTTTTTTCTCAGAATGTACCCGACTGTTGATTTTGCTACTCCAAGCATGTCTGCTATCTCTCTGATGGATTTTTTTCTTTTCTTTCAGCCTCAGGATGTTCTGCTTCACCTCAATAGAGAGTTCCTTAGACCGCATGTTGTCTGGTCACAGCAACAGCTTCCAAATGCAAAACCACACACCTGTAATCAACCCCAGACCTTTTAACTACTTCATTGATTACAGGTTAACGAGGGAGACGCCTTCAGAGTTAATTGCAGCCCTTAGAGTCCCTTGTCCAATTACTTTTGGTCCCTTGGAAAAGAGGAGGCTATGCATTACAGAGCTATGATTCCTAAACCCTTTCTCCGATTTGGATGTGAAAACTCTCATATTGCAGCTGGGAGTGTGCACTTTCAGCCCATATTTTATATATAATTGTATTTCTGAACATGTTTTTGTAAACAGCTAAAATAACAAAACTTGTGTCACTGTCCAAATATTTCTGGCCCTGACTGTAGATGACCGGAATTGTCATAATGATAATGGCATCGTCAGCGCTAAACATCTTCATCGCCATTTGTAAACTGTGAAGAAGGTACTTGATCTGAAACCACTCCAGCAGCGTAATCTTCCCCACCTCTGGATCTCGTTAGCCCAGGCTAACGTATTATATAGTCATAACGTATTGCAGCGTGTCGGCACATCGCATTTCAGGTGGTGAACAGGCAGACCAAAGAACTTCTGGAGCGATGCAAGTTGTTCAGCTGTGGGGTGTGAATGGTGAAAGTGAGCACATAGCGAGCATACCCTCTGCAGAAGGCCATGTAGGCCGGGATAGTGGTTTAAAAATTGCTGAACAACCAGGTTCAACACGTGAGCCATACAAGGCACGTGTGTCACATTGTCATGGCGAAGAGCCGCACCCAGGTTTGCATCATTGTCGCACACGGCCTTCCCTGGCTGCTGGTTGAGTGGAGACAACCATTGATGAAACTCGGTCTCCAGAGCTAACCGTCCACAACTCCTCTACGGTGTGACTCACATTTCCCATATATTTCAAAGTAAAGATTTGACCGCCTGATGGCGTTGAGCTCTGCTGCCAGCATAGTAAGGAGGTGTGCGGGATTCCTTGTGCACAGTTACAATGCGGGTGGCCTTACCAGACAGGTTTTGAGCAGAGGTTGAGGACCTAGATAAGGGTGAGGAGGCAGAAGCAGTGGAGGAACTTCTACATACAGAGGAAGGATTGACATACAACTCGTGGGGATGGAAAGACTTGTACAGCAGACCCTTCTCCATCTCTCACCATAGTTACCCGGTGCCCAGTCAGCGAGATGTAACGCCCCTGTCCATGCTTACTGGTCCAAGTATCTGTGGTGAAATGCACCCTGTCACACACAGAGTTTCTCAAGGAAGCGGTGATGTTGCTGGTGCGAAATGCTGGTGTAGCGCAGGCACGCCTTTCTTGGAGAAGTGGCGACTGGGCATCTGCTCTTGGGGCACTGCGATGGGCATAAGGCCTCAAAAATCCTATGTGTCAAAAGGGTAGAAAGGCAGCATTTCTGTAGCCAACAGCTTGCAGATGCTGAAAGTCAACCTCTTAGGCATGTCATGCCCTTCTAAAATTATGTAAAACACAGCAAGGGGACTCCAACCACAGTCTCCCTCTTTTCCAAAAATTGGGCCACACACACCACTTCACTGACATCAGTTGTGCCCCAGTTGCAAACTTAAAAAGTTGATTTGCATGAAGCACTATCAAAAATCCACCAGCCTTAATGCCTCCCCAGTATGACACAGGGGTATAAAAGTTGTTGCGGATCCATGACTTCTTCATCTTGATGAACGTTAGTCTGTCCACATTGTCTCTGGACAGATGCATGCGCTTATCTGTCAGCACACACCCAGCATCACCGAAGACACGTTCCGAGAGAACGCTGGCTGCGGGACACGACAAGATCCCCAAGGCGTAAGTGGCGAGCTCAGGCAATTTATCCAGATTGGATGCCCAAAATAAGCAAGGCTCAAGTTGCACAGTAATGGCATCGACGTTCACTTGCAGATACTCCGATATCTGTGTCTCCTCCTCTTTTTACTCATCCAGCTCTTTTGTTTTCATATGAGTATATGTCCTTGTCACTTTTCCATGTGCTTGTGGTGTCTTGTGAGTTGTTTGTCACCTTTTAGACACCTTAGAAGGTGTTTTCTATGTGTTTGTATGTGTTTGTGTTTGTCTGCCATTGTTTTCAATGGGGTTCGAATTGGTTCGTCGAAAGTTCGACGAACTTGTCCTCCGTTCAACGAACCTAACCGAACTCGAACTCTAGGGGGGGTGGCTTATCTCTACTCACTCTACCCCTAGATAAATTTATTGAGGAGCCTAATTTCCAAATTGGGGTCACTTGGGTAGAGTTTCTACTCTTTTAGCATGCCAGGGGCTCTGCAAATGTGACACGGCAATTTTGTAGCCAAATTTATTCTCCAAAAATAAGATATCAAAATAGGGTCACTTATGAGTGTTTCTGCTCTTTTGGTACCTCAGGGGTTCTGGAAATGAGACACCATGTCTGCAATCTATTCCAGACAAATTTACACTGGTACATATTTTCAGATTCAAGCCACATCTCTTTTCCTCTCAGTCATGCCTTCTTTTTGAGCAAAGAACAACATGTGTCTAAGGCCGGTGTCCCACTTTCGTTTGCCTCGCGTGTATCTTGAGTGAGTTTCGTGGTGCATCACCCGGCATGGATTCCCACTCTCCTCACAGGAGCGTCTCAGCTGTATAGAGATGCATGCAACCAACCCGCTCCTGTGAGGAGAGTGTGAGTCCGTGTCGGGAGACTCACGTGAGATACACGTGAGGCAATCACAAGTGTGACACCGGCCTAATACTTGATACAATGTATACCAAATTATGATGTTTTTTTTTTCCAAAGACCAGTGTTGGCTGTCCACTGCAGCGTTTTTCTTGTTAGTCTGCAGCACTGACATCACATTGACAGCACTGCAGTGAATCAGTGAGCTCAATGGCTTTTGCCATCTACACGAGCAGAGCCGATGTGCACTGGCTGAAATGCTGTTGAAATTATGTCATGCTGCAGAGAAACAACAGAGACTGGGTTGGGGCAGTAAATTGTATGCATATTTTTTTCTTATGTTGTTTTCTTTTATGGCTACCACAACCTATAGAAGAAAGTTATCTGAAAAGAGCAATCCCTTTAAGTATTACTAAAGCCCATAAAACATACGTGGCTGCGAATATTACACAATGGCTATTAAAATCCATTGCCAGCTTTTCTCTTCTTGTGTTCTGAAAATATATATATAATCCATATGGGACAAAATACCAGATAATAATAAAGTGTGTAACGTATTGTTATATATCAACAGGATGTGTGGGCGAACAAAATAAATGAAACTATTATCATCATCACTATGCTAAGTATTGTACAGCCATAATACTTCTATTAAAAATGAAGAAGCAAGCCATCTGTTTACTGGTGTTCTGCAAACAGCAATTTAATGTAAACAGACCAGAAACTGTATGGTGCCAGGTAGGTAAATATCACCACTGGGAAAGATGTAGAAAAACTCAACCACACAGGTAGCTAAGGCTTATGTGATACCAAAAACAAATTACTTCTGTACTGCTGTGAAGATTTAAATTTAATAAATATATTTCACTGATATTTTATTGTCTAAGTGTTTAAGTTCTTTTAAATAATTATTTTACAAAAAAAAAATATTTAGGTTAAATGTAAGAAAGTCAAGTGCACACTAATGCTTAAAGATTTTGAAAACCCTTTATTTCCCCTCAACAGGGTTTGAATCATTAGAACAACTTAGAAAACTAGTCCCCTCAGTCAGGAAACACACCAGTGGTTCATGTTAAAAAATTATATTTTATTACATTAAAGTTAAAAAAACAGTAAAAAACAGTAAAAAACAGAGATATCCTGCAAGGGACCAGTAATTGGGCTCTGATAATACACTATCACTGTTACTTATTTAGCCTACATATATAAGAAATCACATAGGAAACTGTAATTCTCTGATGTTGTAAATAGTTTGGATATATGCTGCGGGTAAATACCTCTACAGACACCTTATATACCAATGCTGATTATACTGCGATTTTATTAATATACTTTCAGTGGCTAGATATTTAACATGTCAAACACCATCAGTAACCTATTAATATATTCAAGGAAATCACCAGGAAAATATATCTCACTAAGGGTACCTTCACACTTTAGTGATGCAGCAGCGATCGGACCAGCGATCTGACCTGGTCAGGATCGCTGCTGCATCGCTACATGGTCGCTGGTGAGCTGTCAAACGAGCAGATCTCACCAGCGACCAGTGACCAGCCCCCAGCCAGCAGCGACGTGCAAGCGACGCTGCGCTTGCACGGAGCCGGCGTCTGGGACACTGGTAACTAAGGTAAACATCGGGTATGGTTACCCGATGTTTACATTAGTTACCAGCGCAGACCGCTTAGCTTAGCGCTGGCTCCTTGCTCTCCTAGCTACAGTACACATCGGGTTAATTAACCCGATGTGTAATGCAGCTACATGTGCAGAGAGCAGGGAGCCGCGCACACTGCTTAGCGCTGGCTCCTTGCTCTCCTAGCTACAGTACACATCGGGTTAATTAACCCGATGTGTAATGCAGCTACATGTGCAGAGAGCAGGGAGCCGCGCACACTGCTTAGCGCTGGCTCCTTGCTCTCCTAGCTACAGTACACATCGGGTTAATTAACCCGATGTGTACAGCAGCTACATGTGCAGAGAGCCGGAGCCGGCAGCACAGGCAGCGTGAGAGCTGCGGAGGTTGGTAACTAAGGTAAATATCGGGTAACCACCTTGGTTACCCGATGTTTATCTTGGTTACAGCTTACCGCAGCTGCCAGATGCCGGCTCCTGCTCCCTGCTCGCTTCATTTCGTCGCTCTTTCGTTGTCACACACAGCGATCTGTGTGTCACAGTGGGAGAGCGCCTTTGAAGAAAACGAACCAGGGCTGTTTGTAATGAGCAGCGATCTCGCAGCAGGGGCCAGATCGCTGCTCTGTGTCACACACAGCGAGATCGCTAATGAGGTCACTGCTGCGTCACAAAAAACGTGACTCAGCAGCGATCTCGGCAGCGAGCTCGCTGTGTGTGAAGCACCCCTAAGGCTCCAAAAACGCAGCTTGGATACGTGCTGCAGGTAAACCCTTATACAGACACCTTGTATACCAATGCTGAGTTTATACTACAATTGTGCCATTACACTCCCAGTGACTGGATGTCTGACATGTTAATGCTATCAGCAACCTAAATGTAAACAGACAATGAATGCCTGGTATGATTATCTCATTACACCTCCAGTGACTAATTATTTAACATATTCAATAGCTATCAGTAACCTGATTATAAATGGACAGTAAATACCTGATAGTATAAAGCTGGTGTCACACATAACGACGACGACAACGACGTCGCTGCTACGTCACCATTTTCTGTGACGTTGCAGCGACGTCCCGTCGCTGTCGCTGTGTGTGACATCCAGCAACGACCTGGCCCCTGCTGTGAGGTCGCCGGTCGTTGCTGAATGTCCAGCTTCATTTTTTGGTCGTCACTCTCCCGCTGTGACACACACATCGCTGGGTGTGACAGCGAGAGAGCGACGAAATGAAGCGATCAGGAGCCGGCACTGGCAGCTGCGGTAAGCTGTAACCAGCGTAAACATCGGGTAACCAAGGGAAGACCTTTCCCTGGTTACCCGATGTTTACGCTGGTTACCAGCCTCCGCTCTTGCTGCCAGTGCCGGCTCCTGCACTGTGACATGTGGCTGCAGTACGCATCGGGTAATTAACCCGATGTATACTGTAGCAAGGAGAGCAAGGAGCCAGCGCTAAGCAGTGCGCGCGGCTCCCTGCTCTCTGCACTGTGACATGTAGCTGCAGCACACATCGGGTTAATTAACCCGATGTGTACTGTACCTAGGAGAGCAAGGAGCCAGCGCTAAGCGCGGCTCCCTGCTCTCTGCACATGTAGCACAGCGACGTTATGATCGCTGCTTCTGCTGTTTGACAGCTAAGCAGCGATCATAACAGCGACTTACAAGGTCGCTGTTACGTCACCGAAAATGGTGACGTAACAGCGACGTCGTTGTCGCTGTCGCTTAGTGTGACACCAGCTTAAGGACTGATCAGAGAGGTGTGTTTCCTGACTGAGGGGACTAGTTTTCTAAGTTGTTCTAATTATTGAGTAGTGGCATGAAGTATTTAAGGTGGTTGTGGATTAACAGGGTTTGAATCATGTAGACTGCACAAAATGCTCATTCATTGGGTGAAATAAAATAAGTTTTAAAATTGCTGAAAATTATTATTCTCGTCAGCACATTGTTTTTGGCAGCACATCTCATATTACGCAGGGCTTAGTGTAAGCTAGCTCAAGTTTAGATTAACGCTGCAATTTTAAAGAAGGTGCAACTGTATGTGAATTATATTCTGCTATAGATAGAGTTGTTTTTTTACAATGTGGGTGAATATAAAATTTTATTCTTCATAAAACATAGTATCAAATTCTAGTGAAGATGTTTCGGTATAGAGAGGGTTTGATATATTGAGTTCCCTGCATGTGAATTTTATAAAGATTTCTGATTTCTCATTTTGAATGCTGATGTTTCACATTTAAGATAATTAGTTATAAGTAAAGATAGGCAAATAGTAACTATTTGTGTTCAGATAATGCTCACCGAATACCGAGTACTATTCCAGTTTTCATCAAGGCAAGAAAAATGCTTGGGTTCCCCTTTGACTTGCATTAGGTTTGTTATTTGTGACCAATACCGGAATAGTACTTTGGGATTCATTATGAATAATTCAAACACAAATAATTACTAATCGTCCATCACTAGTTATAAGTATAGATAAGCGAGCCTGTTTGGTTCGCGATTGTCAATTTCAGATTCGGTACCAGCCTTGGCCGGTTAGTTTGGGCTCAGCTCAATGAACACTTTGCTTAAAAGTCAGCAATGCTCGGTAACTGTTTGTTTGCAGAAAACCCACTCTATTCCAGCCATGTCAAGTATTGGCATGGCTGTGATTTGCCAGGGAAATCACTATAAAAAAGAGGAAGCAAAAGGGTTAAAGCACAACATACTTAAGGAGTCTCCCTGCGGCTGTAACTGCTGCAGCTGTACTTCCAGGGCTGCTGATTATCCCTCATTCATATTCACTGCTTTCCCTGCCCACCAATGTCTCTGTTTGGCTGCAGTCAAAACTCGCCCCAGACAGTGTCTGTGATTGTTTGGAATCACAGACCATGTCTGCACGTCTATATGTGGCATAAAATAAATAAATAAAATAAATAAATTTGGTGTAGGGACCCCCATCTATTGATACCAGCACAGATAAAGCCCATGGCTACAGGCTATAGGCTCCAGCCCCCAGCTGTGCACTTATCTTGGTTGTGTAAAAAAATAAGAGGAACCACATGCAGCTTCATTTATTTTTTTTTTTAAGTATTTAAATAAATAATTTAAAAAATGGCACACGGTCCCTCCAATTTTAATACCCAGCCAAGATGAAACTCAACAGCTGCAGGTTGATATTCTCAGGATGAGGAGATCCTTGCTTATTTGGCCCCAAGCATAAAAATAGCCACCTGCAGCCGTCCACCATCCATTAGATGTGGCAATCCCGGAACTTTACCTGGCTCTTCCCAATTGCCCTGGTGCAGTAGCAATCAGGGTAATAAGGGGTTAATGACACCTTACAGCTGCAATTGAGCCCTAGATTAGTAATGGGAGGGATCTATGAGACCTCCCCATTATTAATCAGTAAGTGAAAGTAAATCAACACAAACACAGAAAAATCACCACTTTATTAACTCCTAAAATACCCAGGTCCGACGTAATCCACGTGAAGTCCCATGATGATTAGAGCTCTGCTACATCTGAAAGCACAGCAAGTAGCCATGGAACATGAACGCACGCTGTGGACTTCAGTCAGAGACTGAGCCCCAGTGATCAGCAGTAATGTCACTCAGGTTAGTTGTGGCCACAGCTGGAGGTTCCCACAGCCCGCCAACACAACCTTTGAGGTCCCCTGTGGTCAGGTAACCAGATTACAGGGAACATCAATGAACTCTCAATGAGTTCATAGACCTGCATCTCCTGGCAGAAAACTGTGCTAAAGTAATAAAAATGCCTTAAAACATTTTCTTTCTCTCATTATTCTGGCATTTGTCAAATGTAAATCATTTTGGTTCCTAATTGACCTAAAATGGGAAAGGTTTATTCTGATTTCTTGTCACATAGTAAGAAAAAGATGCAGATGTGTCTTTTTATATTGTGTTTGTAAACTTGTGGTTTCAACGTTAGGTTTCAGACTCCACAGCAGATCGCAGCATAATGAGAACAGTAACTAGAAATAATTTGTACTGCTTACAGCAAATTATTGCTTACCAGCAGTTCTCAGAAGCAGTATATGGTAAGTTGAATAATTCATAGCAGGCTGCAATTTAATGTGAACAGACAATGATAACAGTTTGTAATGCTTACAACAAATGATGGGTTACCCATCAGGTGGTATGGAGGAAATAGCTGAAATCACAGAAGTCTGAAGGATGATTGAAACAGAAGGAACTCAATGGTGGCAAACTCTAAACACATTCAACTGAACAGATTATAGTTTCAATACTCTAAAGCCCGCTTTACACGCTGCAATGTATCTTACAATGTGTCAGCGGGGTCACGTCATAAGTGACGCACATCTGGCACAGTAAGGTGCATTGCAGTGTGTGACAGGTACGTGCGATTGCGATTGAACGTTAAAACGTTCATCGCATACACATCGTACCTGTCTCTAGAATTGCATGTCAGACTGTTCATCGTACCCGGGGTAGCACACATTGCAGTGTGTGACACCCCGGGAACGATGAACAGATCTTACCTGCATCCTGCGGCTCCCGTCCGGTAATGCAGAAGGAAGGAAGTGGACGGGATGTTTACGTCCCACTCAGCTCCGCCCCTCTGCTTCTATTGGCCGGCTGCCACATGAAGTCGATGTGACACTGAACGTCCCTCCCACAACAGGAAGCGGACGTTCGCCGCCCACATCGAGGTCATATGGACGGGTATGTACGTGTGACGGGGGTTAATTGTTTGTGCGGCACGTTCAACAAATTGAACGTGCCACACATACGATGGGGGTGTTGCAAATCGCATACGAAATCGTATGCGAAATTGCAACGTGTAAAGCAGGCTTAACACAGAGGTGTGTCACAAATTGGTCCTCAAAAGATTATGTCACTGATGAACACTGAGCCATTTGTAAGACATGATATAGGGTAGAATAAAGCAAGGTGGCCATAGTGGAAGGAAATGAAGTCTGACCCTGAAGACAAGTCAGATTTACAGTTACCAGTTGGGTTGTAGGAGTTATAATTCCAGCTATACTGTCGGATTTATGCTCTTAAGTTAAATATCTGACAAAGTAAATTGTATGAATGGACAATATAAGAAGAAATAATCAGTGTAAAAACAGTGCATGTAATTTAACAGTAAAAATTGGTTACAAGGGGAAATTACACTTTAATGCTTGGATTCCTATGTGAAATATCATGTTATCATGTGACAATATGTTCTACATGTACAAGATAACAAAAAACAACACCAAACTTACCAAAATTTTCCAACTGATCAGTTGACAAAGGTACAGAAAATAAATGAAAAATCAACAACAGATTCTGTAGGTATAGGTTGATACATTGAACATAGACTAAATTATTTATTTGAAATGTTTAAAGCGTAAGACATTACTAATCGTGTTTATTAACTATTGGTGATTATTAGCAGTTATGTGAGCTCAACAATCCCCATAATTATGATCAAGAAAGGAAAATACATGTTCATTAAAAAGAAAAAAATGACGCAGTCTCTAAATTTAATTTCAGCATATCTCCATTACTGCATATCAAATTTCAGCATATCTCCATTACTGCATATCAAATTTCAGCATATCGTTACACTGTATTGTATGAAGCTTGATGAGAATAAGAATGACTTTTACTGCCATTTTATACAGTGAGTCAAGGATCCAGGCCAGCGTATTAATGTTATGGAACCTGCCGATTACCCTCTCAACAGGCCTCCACATTGCCGACAGTGGTAATGGTGGGTTCTTGTCATACTTCAGCAAATATACTTTGTGTATAAACTATAGTGTTCATGGACTGTATCTGCTTTTTGTCTTACTGGTGCACTGGTTTTTTATTGTGCCCAATGACCTAGCCCACTGAGCATGTAATTACAGATTCTGGTTATTCCTAATAGAGGATTTCCTGTAGAATGAAACACAGCTTCCATGATATAGTTGTGTCTCAAAGACCTCGAAAGAAAATAATTGGTGAATTGAAAATAAGCTCCCAGATTTGATCAGTATAAAACACGTACATGCAAAAGCGGTACTGGTGTTATCAGTGTTTTGGATAAGCGTATGATATGTGTGCCCATTTTTTCCATAAGTGTCATCAGTGTTTTTCCAGCATTGGATCAAGAAAGAATTACACTACAAACTTCTGTAGTTTTCAATATTAAACATGTACAGTAGACAGATGGTAACAGACGACATCCGTGTGCTGTACGTCTTTGACAGATCTATAAACTTGTATTGGCCCCTCTCATCCGTGCTGCCAGTAAAAAACAGACATGTCTCCGTGTGGTTTTCACTGACACTTTGTGTAAAAACATGGACATGTGAGCAGCCCCATGGGTTATTGTGTGTTGGTGAAATATCCGTGAAAGAAACAGATACCACACGTAGTGGAAACACTGACATGTGAAGGAGGCCTAAAACATGTTATTGTTAAGGCTGAACAAATTGATTCTAACGATTTCATTTGGAATTTTCCAATATTTTTGTATACTACCAAATTAGAAATTTATGAAATTCTATTTGTGCAAATCTAGCAAAATGGCGGATTAACCCATATTTAAAACAATGCAATACATATTAAAGATTATCTGTCCAATAATAAACCATTAAAGGGCTTATCTAATATTGATGACCTATCCTGAGGATAAGATATTTATATTATATCAGTGGAGGTTCAAGGCCAAGCTCCCTGACCTGTGGCAGTCAGATATAAGCATTGTACAAAGCTACACACAAATAGGAGCTGATGTGCATTTCACGGCAGCAGCCACTGAATATTGAGCAGAACTGCGCTGTTTAACCCTTAGCACTATTATACTCAACCACCGCCATAGATAATAACAGCTCATCAGTGGAGGTATCAGATATCCAACCTCCACCAATTAGATATCACTGACCTATCCCAAGGAGAAGTCCTTAATATTAGATGCCAGGACAACCGGTTTAAGGTCCTTGTAGAGAAATAGGAGCAACCATCAGTGTTTTCTTAGTTTCTGATGCACTTATAACATGGAGATTTCCATGACACATGACACGTGTTAGAGAATGTGTGAGATCAGTTCTGCTGTCTCCTCATATCTGCTATTGAAGTACACAAGGTTTAGCATTTTGCCTGTTCTTCTCTCAGTCATGACATAACCGATGGCAGGTGTATCTTGCAGTTATCTTTTTCAGCTTATGCAAGAAATAGGTCTACTTGACAGCTGGATTTCTTTAAGTTAGTCAATCCATGGAACACAGCTATGACTCCTAGTAATAAATATTAGCAAAACGTTTTGAACACTTCTACTGACAAATAAAAAATACCATTTGTATTGTTGCAGAATCACTTTACAGTCTCTTTAGGTTCAATATCTTGCTACTGGAAAGAGGTAGAGAAACTGGAGAGTACAGAATAATTGAGGTCCCTATGAGGTGGAGGTCCCTGTGGAGGTCTCCAGCAGTTGGGTCACTTCTGTACAGGCACTGAATTTTGCATGTGGAGATTCTCTTTCAATGTCATATTAAATATACTAAACTGCGTCTAATGCAGAACCTCACTTTAGTAGTCAAATTTACTAAATAAGCACGGCTTAAAATCCACTTTTAGACCAGTCACTTAAAGAGGTTGTGCCACAAACAATTGTACATTTTAGTTAATATAGCTTAGAATAAAAATAAGTTCCACAATTGGATGTGTTAAAAAAAATGTTCCTATGTGAAGATAATGTTATAAATGTGCTTCTGAGTAATGTATGTGTATGACCATGCAAGAATAGGTTGGATATACCAGATCTCCTGGGCAGGGGAGGAAGTAAAAGAGCATACAGGGGTATTGCAGCTGATTCTGTCTGTGACGTAAAACACGTTTTTAAACAGGCAAGGAAATGTTGTTCATTACAGAAAGAATCAGCTGTAATCCCGACTGTAATGTCTGTATACTCTTTTATTTCCTCCCCTGCTCTGCAGATGTGCTATATCCCACCTGTTCCTGCGTGGTCATAGACATCCATTATAGGGGGCACATTTGTAGGAAGATAAATCTTCCTTAAGGGAAACAATGATGAAAAAACAAGTGCGGAGCTAATCTGAGTATAGTAGTTTTCACAGAATTTTGTGTATGGAAAATGTATATATGCACTCACCTAACTTACTAACTTAACTCTCTCCTAGAGATGAGTGAACCGGTCCCGGAGGTCTCGTTCGAGTTCGATTCGGCGAATGTTCGACGAACCGAACTCGAACCGCATAGGAAACAATGGCAGGCAATCACAAACACAGAAAAACACCTAGAAAACACCCTCAAAGGTGTACAAAAGGTGATAAACAACTCACAACACAACACAAACACATGGGAAAGTGACAAGGAAATGTACTCATGCGAAAACAAAAGAGCTGGACAAGGAAAAAGAGGAGGAGACACAGATATAGGCATGGCACGCCCTTCTAAAGTCTTTCCTGATCTCAGCTCTGTTCATCTTGGATCATTTTTAAAAACAATGTAAGCAAGGGTTACTCCAAGCGGAGTCTCCCTTTTTTCCAAAAATTGGGCCCCACACACACCCACCCCTTCAGTGGCAGCAGTTGTGCCCCAGTTGTACACTTCACAGCTAGATTTGCATCAAGAACATTCAAAAATACGCCATACTTAACCGTCCCCAGGATGACACCGGGGTAGGTAGCAAAGTCTTTCCTGATCCCAGCTCTGTTCATCTTGGATCATTTTTAAAAACAATATAAGCAAGGGTTACTCCAAGTGGAGTCTCCCTTTTTTTCCAAAAATTGGGCCCCACACACACCCACCCCTTCAGTGGCAGCAGTTGTGCCCCAGTTGTACACTTCACAGGTAGATTTGCATCAAGCACATTCAAAAATACGCCATTCTTAACCGTCCCCAGGAAGACACCGGGGTAGGTAGCAAAGTCTTTGCTGAACCATGACTTGTTCATCTTCGCTCCTTTTTAAAAACACGGCAAGCAAGGGTTACTCCAAGCGGAGTCTCCCTTTTTTTCCAAAAATTGGGCCACACACACACCCACCCATTCAGTGGCAGCACTTGTGCCCCAGTTGTACACTTCACAGCTAGATTTGCATCAAGCACATTCAAAATTACGCCATACTTAACCGTCCCCAGGATGACACCGGGGTAGGTAGCAAAGTGTTTCCTGATCCCAGCTCTGTTCATCTTGGATCATTTTTAAAAACAATGTAAGCAAGGGTTACTCCAAGCGGAGTCTCCCTTTTTTCCAAAAATTGGGCCCCACACACACCCACCCATTTAGTGGCAGCACTTGTGCCCCAGTTGTACACTTCACAGCTAGATTTGCATCAAACACATTCAAAAATACGCCATACTTAACCGTCCCCAGGATGACCCCGGGGTAGGTAGCAAAGTCTTTCCTGATCCCAGCTCTGTTCATCTTGGATCATTTTCAAAAACAATGTAAGCAAGGGTTACTCCAAGCGGAGTCTCCCTTTTTTCCAAAAATTGGGCCCCACACACACCCACCCATTCAGTGGCAGCACTTGTGCCCTAGTTGTACACTTCACAGCTAGATTTGCATCAAGCACATTCAAAAATACGCCATACTTAACCGTCCCCAGGATGACCCCGTGTTAGGTAGCAAAGTCTTTGCTGAACCATGACTTGTTCATCTTGGCTCCTTTTAAAAAACACAGCAAGCAAGGGTTACTCCAAGCGGAGTCTCCCTTTTTTCCAAAAATTGGGCCACACAGACACTAACCCCTTCAGTGGCAGCACTTGTGCCCTAGTTGTACACTTCACAGCTAGATTTGCATCAAGCACATTCAAAAATACGCCATACTTAACCGTCCCCAGGATGACACCGGGGTAGGTAGCAAAGTGTTTCCTGATCCCAGCTCTGTTCATCTTGGATCATTTTTAAAAACAATGTAAGCAAGGGTTACTCCAAGTGGAGTCTCCCTTTTTTCCAAAAATTGGGCCACACAGACACTAACCCCTTCAGTGGCAGCACTTGTGCCCTAGTTGCAAACAGGATGTTTTGATTTGCATCAAGCACATTCCAAATCCACAAGCATTTACTCTCCCCAGGGTGACACAGGGGGTAGTAAATTCCTTGTGGATCCATGACTTGTTCATTTTGATGAATGTTAGTCTGTCCACATTGTCACTGGACAGACGCGTGCACTTATCTGTAAGCACACACCCAGCAGCACTGAAGACACGTTCAGAGACAACGCTGGCAGCTGGACACGACAAAATCTCCAAGGCGTAACTGGAGAGCTCTGGCCATTTTTCAAGATTTGAAGCCCAAAATAAGCAAGGCTCCATTTGCAAAGTAATGGCATTAATGTTCATTTGGAGATACTCCTGTATCATCCTCTCCAGCCGTTGACTATGTGTCAGACTTGTTGTCTCTGGTGGCCTTGTAAAGGATGGTCTAAAAAAATTATGAAAAGATTCAATAAAATTGCTGTTACCAGCACCAGATACAGTCCTACTGGTACGGGTAGACTGTTGGAGATGACGAGACCGTCCCATGTTTGTCAAGTTACAACTGGGAGATTCACTCCCTGCACCTGCACGGTTGTTTGGTGGAAAAGCCGAGCTAAGATCGAGTAACAGCTTCTGCTGATACTCCTGCATATGTGCGTCCCTTTCTATGGCTGGAATTATGTCACAAAATTTGGACTTGTACCGGGGATCTAATAGTGTGGCAAGCCAGTAGTCATCATCACTTCTAATTTTGACAATACGAGGGTCATGTTGGAGGTAGTGCAGCAAGAAGGCGCTCATGTGTCTTGCGCAGCCATGCGGACCAAGTCCACGCTGTGTTTGTGGCATAGAGGTGATAACCGTTCTTTCTTCCTCTGACATCTCCCCCCAACCTCTTTCAACTGAAATTTGACCAAGGTCTCCCTCATCCGCTGAGTCTTCCATGTCCATGGACAGTTCGTCCTCCATTTCTTCATGTTCTCCTGCACCTTCCTCAACATTTCGCCTGCTACCATGCGCCCTTGTTGATCCCTGTCCCCCATGGTCCCATGCCTGCCGCGTTGGTGATGATGAATGTCTGGACCTTGGTGATGTTGTTGTGTCTTGTGCATATGAATCCTCCTGTAGTTCCTCCCCTTCCTGTTGTCCCACCCCCTGACTCCGAATAGTGTTTAGCGTGTGCTCCAGCATGTAAATGACTGGAATTGTCATGCTGATAATGGCATTGTCAGCGCTAAACATATTCGTCGCCATGTCGAAACTGTGCAGAAGGGTGCATAGGTCTTTGATCTGAGACCACTCCATCAGGGTGATCTGCCCCACCTCTGCATCTCGTTGGCCCAGGCTATACATCATGACGTATTGCACCAGGGCTCGGCGGTGCTGCCACAGTTGCTGTAACATGTGGAGAGTCGAATTCCAGCGTGTCGCCACATCGCATTTCAGGCGATGAACCGGCAGGCTGAAAGACTTCTGGAGCGATGCAAGTCGCTCAGCTGCGGCGGTTGAACGGCTGAAGTGAGCAGACAGTTTTCGTGCCCTGGTCAGAAGGCCATCTAGGCCGGGATAGTGTGTTAAAAATTGCTGGACAACAAGGTTCAACACGTGAGCCATACAAGGCACGTGTGTCACCTTGCCCAGGCGAAGGGCCGCACCCAGGTTTGCAGCATTGTCGCACACGGCCTTACCAGGCTGCAGGTTGAGTGGAGACAACCATTTATTAAACTCAGTCTCCAGAGCTGCCCACAACTCAGTCGCTGTGTGACTCCTATTTCCAAGACATGTCAAGCTAAAGACCGCCTGATGCCGTTGCGCTCTGCTGACAGCATAGTAATGAGCGGTGCGTGCTTCCTTCTGCGCAGTGAGAACGCTGGTGGCCTGACCAGGCAGGCTTGGGGCGTAGGTGGAGGACCCAGATGAGGTGGAGGATGCAGAAGCAGTGGCGGAACTTGGACAGACAGAGGATTGACACACAAGTCGTGGGGACGGCAAGACTTGTGCAGCAGACCCTTCACCATCTATCACCATAGTTACCCAGTGCCCAGTCAGCGACATGTAACGTCCCTATCCATGCTTACTGGTCCAAGTATCGGTGGTGAAATGCACCCGTTCACACACAGAGTTTCTCAAGGAAGCGGTGATGTTGTGTGCGACATGCTGGTGTAGTGTGGGCACACCTTTCTTAGAGAAGTAGTGGCGACTGGGCATCTGGTACTGGGGCACAGCGACAGACATAAGGTCTCTAAAATCCTGTGTGTCCACCAGGCGGAAAGGCAGCAGTTCGGTAGCCAAGAGCTTACAGAGGGATAAAGTCAACCTCTTAGCTTTGTCATGGGTCGCAGGAAATGGCCTTTTATTTGTCCACATCTGAGGGACAGAGATCTGGCTGCTGTGTGTAGACGGTGTTGAGTAGGGTGTCCCTGGAAAAATGCAGGTTTGTGAGGAAAGTGCAGGCGTAGACATGATGTTGCCTTCATCCAACGTTCGTGCTATCGATGTCTGAGAGAGCTGTACACACGCACTTGTTTCCCCATCCAAACCAACTGACGACCTACCAAGCAAACTGCCTGTTGCGGTTACAGTGGTGGAAGTTGTGCGTGGAAAACCAGGTGTGACAGCTGTCCCCACAGTCCTAGAAGATGAAGAGCGCGTGGATGCACTGGAAGGGGCAGGCGGTGGATGGTTCGCTCCGCTAGACCGCATTGCAGCACGGTGAGCTTCCCACTGGGACATATGATATTCATTCATGTGACGATTCATGGAAGAAGTTGTCAAACTGCTGAGGTTTTGCCCTCTACTAACAGAATCACGACAAATTTTACAGATCACATAATTTGGGCGATCTTTTGCTATGTCAAAAAAGGACCAGGCTAGGCAAGGCTTAGAGGGTATGTGTAACGCATGGTCCCACCAGACCCCGGGGGGGGAGCTCTCCCTCACATCTGCCCAGTCCCAGCATGGCTCCCACGTGCACTCCTGCTCCCACTCCCAGACAGCGAAGGCCTTCCTCTTACCGGTCCCATGGCGCTGCAGACGCTGCTCCCACTCCCAGGCCTGCTGCAGTCTCTTCCTCACACAGAATTGCTGTAAGTGACTCTAGGCTGCGTGCGAGGCCACGCCCCCTTTCTTAAAGTGGTATGCCTCATTTTCTGGAAGTGACCTCAGAGGTAACCTGTTGCCTAATAGGTATTTAGGTTCACCTCCCCCCGCAGCAGGCGCCTGAGCAACGCCTCTATAGTGCATTGCCAGTGTCCAGATCCGTTTGTGCTATTATGTGATATCCGTGCATTTGATACCTGGTTCTAATCCTGTGTCTCACCGTATACCATTCCGGCTGTGGACGTCACCACTTATACCTACCGTGGACGTCACCGTGTCATACCTGCCGTGGACACTATCTATACATGCCCGCAGTGGACGTGACCGGCCATACCCGCAGTGGACGTCACTGCTCATACCAACAGTGGACGTCACCATGCCCTACCTGCCGTGGACATTATCTGTACCGTACCTGCTGTGGACGTCACATGCTGTGAACATCTCCGGTGCCGTTTCCGTGTTCTGCCGGCTGTGGACGTCACAACCTTGCTACACCTGGCCCTACAGAGACTCCTACTACCGGTTCCTGGCTCCCGTGCATTTAGGCTTTCTGGGGAGGCGCTGCACAGTCCCTGTATAGTGGTTCGCTGTTGGTTGCCTTCTCGGGGGAGTCTGGTGCACGGTCCAGTGGGTCCACCTCCGGACGCTCGCCGCTCCTCGGTGAGCGTAACAGTATGCGACCTGCTGAGCCCCCCCGACTAGTGCTCAGAGGCAGAGTGGTGGCTGAGGATGCAGTTGTAGACGTGCTACCAGTGCTCCGACTCTGTCCAGGAAGGCGCAAGGTAACTTCGTCGTCGGTTGCATCCTCCTCCACCGCCTCTGTTGACCTCCTCGAGTGCCTGACAGTGGGTTGACAGTAGGTGGGATCTAGAACTTCCTCATCAATTGTTGTGTTTGCACTCCCCTCACCCTCAGACCGAGCCTCTTCTTGCCCTGACCGAATATTTAAGTTGTCATCCCAATCTGGTATCTGCGTCTCATCGTCATCAGTATGTTCCTCATTGTCTATAACAACAGGTGTTACAGTTTGTGAAAAAGGGTCAACATTATGCTCAGAAACTTGGTCCTCACGGCCTGAATCAGAGTCACAAAGGTTCTGGGCATCACTGCAGACCATTTCCTGGTCTGTACTCACTGTAGCTTGGGAGCAGACCTCTGATTCCCAGGCTATAGTGTGACTAAACAGCTCTGCAGACTCACCCATCTCAGTTCCACCATACTGTGCAGGGCGGATGGAGACTTCAGAGCTGGGAGAAAGCAAGTTTGATTGGGCTGACAACTCAGAGGACCGGTGTTTTTTGGATGCGGTAGTTGAGGTGGCGGAGAGGGCACTTGTTGGACCACTTGAGATCCATTCAAGCATTTTCCTTTTTTGGCCATCATCTACCTTTGTTCCAGTTGTTCGTGTCCGTAAAAAAGGGAGCACATCGGATTGTCCACGGTAAGTAGTAGACATCTTACTTTTGCTGGAAGATGGTCTATCTTCAGCAGATGTTAATGGAGCTTTGCCACCTTCCCCACGGACAAACCCTTTTTTTCCTTTTCCAACACGCCTCTTCCCGTTTCCACCAGCATCTGTCATTTTGCCACTCATGTTGATTGCGACAAGATTGTGCACTTAAAATGTGGTAGTAAAAATTGAGAGGTGGTGTAGATTGCAGCGGTGGTCTAGCTTTATTAACAGCAGAATAAACAACAATAATTATCCCTGACAATGCAACTACGGCCCTTAAACTGGCAGCAGTGTTTTCTAGTATAATGGCTTAGTAACAATGAGTTTGAGTGTGCAATGCAAACAGACGTGCTGCAAATATCTTTGCACTAGTGGGACAATACAGAATTCCAACAGCCACTTTTAGGATGCCACTAAGTTCACTCAGTGTTTGCTAGTATAATGGCTTAGTAACAAATGAGCTTGAGTGTGCAATGCAGGCAGACGTGCTGCAAATATCTTTGCACTAGTGGGACAATACAGAAGTCCAACAGCCACGTTTAGGATGCCACTAAGTTCACTCAGTGTTTGCTAGTATAATGGCTTAGTAACAATGAGTTTGAGTGTGCAATGCAGGCAGACGTGCTGCAAATATCTATGAACTAGTGGGACAATACAGAAGTCCAACAGCCACTTTTAGGATGCCACTAAGTTCACTCAGTGTTTGCTAGTATAATGGCTTAGTAAGGCCCGTTTCACACGTCAGTGAAAAACAGTGACGTTTTTCACTGGCGTGTAAAACACGCACATGTCCCTGCGTGTGCCGTGAATCACGGCACACATGGGTTGTCTAAGTGCAATCCGGGCTCCGTTATCCGTGGCCCGTGATTGCACTTAGAAATCAACTCACCTGCACCCGCTCCCACTGTCCATGGTGCTGATCGCTCCCGCGACGCAGCATCCGGCCAGCGGTGACCCCCGCAGCAGCTGCTTCCGGGTCGGCTGTGTCGCGCATAATGAATATGCGCAACAGTAATCAGCCGGCTTAGAAGCAGCAGGGAGGACGGGCTGCAGAGGACATCGCTGGACGCTGGGTGAGTTAAAATGTTTATTATTTTAAATGCACGTTTTTTCTGGCACGTGTTTCACGGGCCACACCACTGTGTGGTCCGTGGAACATCAGTGATGCCAGAAAAAAAATGGACATGTCTCCGTGCAGCAATCACGCACATGCAGGTACGCTGCACGGAGACACGTGCAGTGAAAAATCACTGACGTGTGAGCAGACCCATTCATTATAATGGGTCTGCGTATGTCAGTGATTCTGGTACATTTAAAAAAAAGCACAAACGTACCAGAATCACTGACGTGTGAAAGGGGCCCAACAATGAGTTTGAGTGTGCAATGCAGGCAGACGTGCTGCAAATATCTTTGCACTAGTGGGACAATACAGAAGTCCATCAGCCACGTTTAGGATGCCACTAAGTTCACTCAGTGTTTGCTAGTATAATGGCTTAGTAACAATGAGTTTGAGTGTGCAATGCAGGCAGACGTGCTGCAAATATCTTTGCACTACTGGGACAATACAGAAGTCCAACAGCCACTTTTAGGATGCCACTAAGTTCACTCAGTGTTTGCTAGTATAATGGCTTAGTAACAATGACTGAGTTTGAGTGTGCAATGCAGGCAGACGGGCTGCAAATATCTTTGCACTAGTGGGACAATATAGAAGTCCAACAGCCACTTTTAGGATGCCACTAAGTTCACTCAGTGTTTGCTAGTATAATGGCTTAGTAACAATGAGTTTGAGTGTGCAATGCAGGCAGACGTGCTGCAAATATCTTTGCACTAGTGGGACAATACAGAAGTCCAACAGCCACGTTTAGGATGCCACTAAGTTCACTCAGTGTTTGCTAGTATAATGGCTTAGTAACAATGACTGAGTTTGAGTGTGCAATGCAGGCAGACATGCTGCAAATATCTTTGCACTAGTGGGACAATACAGAAGTCCAACAGCCACGTTTAGGATGCCACTAAGTTCACTCAGTGTTTGCTAGTATAATGGCTTAGTAACAATGAGTTTGAGTGTGCAATGCAGGCAAATGTGCTGCAAATATCTTTGCACTAGTGGGACAATACAGAAGTCCAACAGCCACTTTTAGGATGCCACTAAGTTCACTCAGTGTTTGCTAGTATAATGGCTTAGTAACAATGAGTTTGAGTGTGCAATGCAGGCAGACGTGCTGCAAATATCTTTGCACTAGTGGGACAATACAGAAGTCCAACAGCCACGTTTAGGATGCCACTAAGTTCACTCAGTGTTTGCTAGTATAATGGCTTAGTAACAATGACTGAGTTTGAGTGTGCAATGCAGGCAGACATGCTGCAAATATCTTTGCACTAGTGGGACAATACAGAAGTCCAACAGCCACGTTTAGGATGCCACTAAGTTCACTCAGTGTTTGCTAGTATAATGGCTTAGTAACAATGAGCTTGAGTGTGCAAAGGGCAGGAGGGTACAGTGGCAGGGTTGTGGGTCTGGGTAGAGGAAAGGAAGCCTCCCTTTCTATCCCTCCTAATGGGGAAATGCAGCGAGGAAATCCCTGACTTTAGCTACACAGACGCTGTCATCTTGTGTAGCTGTTAAACTCTGTTTTCACGGCCCTGACTGTCACCTATGGCTCTGACCCTGCCGGTATTAGCCCTTAAAAGGACTGATAGAAACTTATATCCCTATTCTGTACAGTGCTGTGTATAGAGCGTACACAGCAGTATCGGAGATAGGAGCTGCGCCAGCGGTGACTGACACCAAGGACGCAGATGGCAGATGATGGCGTGCTGGAGGAAAATGTCAGTTTTTATAATTCAGGGACATGTGACATGGACATCCTATCACACATGCCGTTGCTTCTCTGGCTAAAAGTCCACTTAGCTGTGTGTGTGTCTGGGATTGGCTGACATGCTGGCCCGCCCCACTACACGCGCGCGCTTAGGGAAGAAAGACAAGGAAAAAGAAAAAAAATGGCGATTGCCATTATCCATACAGCAGTGATCTGAATGCGCTGTTCCCGCACACTATACACTGAAATTTCATAATAGTGTGAGTCACAGAGTGATTTACACTATTACAGCGGAAAGCCAGCTAGTAATTAGCTGGTCTTTTTGCTGCTAGAACCGTTCTCGAACGTATCTAGAACTATCGAGCTTTAGCAAAAAGCTCGAGTTCTAGTTCGATCTAGAACAGCCCCCAAAATCACTCGAGCCGCGAACTGGAGAACCGCGAACCGCGCTCAACTCTACTCTCCCCGTTCCACCTTCTAAATGCTACTCGTAACCTTCTCTCCCCTATTTCTGTCCTCACATCTTACATACAACCAATAGCACGTAACGGCACCCAAAAGGTTATTGTCTAAAGACCAGATCATTCATTTTTTTATGTAACCAATATACTAGCATAATGATGACCGGCCAGATCTACAAGTGTGCTTCACCTTTTGTGTCCCCCTCTTTCCCCATAGATTGTAAGCTTTTGAGCAGGGCCCTCATTCCTATTGTAGCTGTTGAATTATGTACTATTTTGTCTTGTTTTTGTCTATACAACCCCCCACCTGATTGTAAAGTGCTGCGCTATATAAAATAAACTTTATTATTATTATTATTATTACCTGTGCATCAGTACAAATGTGACTGTAATTACTAGGATTATTTCTAGGATTTTTTTCGTGCTGGATCCATATGGTCTGCTACCTTAGATGATTCAAAGTGGAAAATCTCCACTTCCGGAGCTTTCACCGAAAAACATTAAAAGAAGAATGAGGATCTCAAATGGCACTCCCAATAAATGCAGCCGCTTTCTCCATAAAAAGAAATCCATTCATCAAACGCACTAACACATGGCAACACTGCCGCACTTGTTGGACAATCAAAAATACCTTGGATTATGCACCTCGGTCCGCTTTGAAGCCTTCCCCAGGTCAACACCACATCAAAAAACCTATACACCAAAACAAACCCACACACATATGTATCTGCCCACTGCTCTTCTGACAGGAGCAGGTCTGCTGCATATATTTTTATGCAGCTGAGACGCTCCTGTTTGGAGAGTATGTGGCCATGCCCGGTGATGTGATCCGATACTTGGGTGATACATACAGCTCGTGTGAGCGCACCCTTATAAGGGGCACATTAAAAATGATATTTCAGAACAGGAACATTTTTCTTTAACGCATCCAAATGTGGAACTTATTTTTATTCTAAGAGCTGTCCTTTTTCTTTGTCATTAAGGGTTCTTGCCCTAATTGCTATTAGACTGACTTTTGAGCCTAAGACACACGGCATGAAAATCGGTCCAAGTGGAATGCGATAAAACATCGCATTCCACTAGGACCAATATTAACCTATGTGTCAGAACACATGAGCGATTTTTTCTCAGCCCTAATCGGACCGAGAACACAATCGCAGCATGCTGCAAGTGTAATGTGAGACTCTTTCTCTCGCACCCATTCAAGTATATGGGGTGAGAGAAAGATCGCTCTGCACTCGCAGTACACCGGTGTCTGCGAGTGCAGAGCGAGAATGGCAATAGCCGGCTACAGAGGAGAGAGGGAGATAAATCCCTCCCCTCTGCAGAGGCGGCCCACTCCTCCTCAATGCTGGCCCACCCTTCATCAGTGCCGGACCGTCCCCCACAGCTGAGGTCCGATCGCATGATCAGACCTCAGTCGCAGGGACACTCGCATGACACTCGGCTCCCGCTGTGATGCCATTGTGAGCCGAGTGTCATGCGAGGATCTCATTAGTCCCTGTGTGGCCCCGGCCTTAAGGGAATGGCCGTAACTAGTGATTGTCTGAGGTTTGTGAAGACGAACTACTGACAACAACTGGTCCAGCTTTATTTCACAGAAGGTTGCCTTTATGTGACCCCCCTTCTATTAGTGGGAGGTGGCTGTTTTATCTGAAGCTTGCCTTATCCTCAGCAAATAAGATATTGCCTGACTGAAGGCTGCAGTTCACATGATGACAAAATGTTTCCTACTCTATTTATTAAGAATAGGAATATTGCATTGTAATTTTTTGCCACTACTAAAAAAAATAATACTAGTAGAGGTCACGTTACTGCTACGAATTTTGGATACAGAAGGTACTGTATATAGCAAGGTTTTCTGCAGTTATCTAGGCAGAGGTTTATCATACTGCTACTGAAGTAAGTACATCTACTGAGGTCAGAGGATAATTTACAAAAGTCCCAGGATAGGCCACATTGAAAGCTGCAGACAGATTTGGGACAGCAAAAAAGAACAGATAGCAATCATCCTTCATCAAGAACACATTGCCAGTGACACAGACAAGCAAGCTTTCTGTCTCATGTTCTATTTTCTTAATAACCGGCTTTTCTACAGATTGTTTTTTTATGGATGATGTAAAACTTCAGCGGCTTTTGGGATGGCAGCAAAATCTCCAAACACTATTGTTTTTTTAACAAAAGTAACTTTTTGTATTCATTTCCTTTGACATGATCTTGAAATATATCTCTCGGTTTTCCGTCGGTTCTACAAAAGATGAATTCTTTTCGGAAGCTTTAATAAATTACAAAATGTTGATGTTTTAGATTGAAGAATACCAGAGAAGTAAAGCAAGGTTGTAAATCTATTTCTCTATCAAACTTCCAGCTGAGAAAGCTGTCATAGGAAATTCACAGTGATCTGGTACAATATAGTGCTAGTCTTTAATATGCAGTACCTTGCTGGGGTGTCCTCGATCTGAACAGAGAAATACAATATGTGGCTGTTGTAAAGGCCTATAGGCGATTGCTATTTCTATTTATAGTGCATGTACATGTGCTACAAGATGCATATAATACATAGGTTGTCCTAGCCTACTAAAATTGGATACCCAACCTACATAGAAATGCAAATTGTTCAATCAAGATATATTTAAAATATTACATTTTATTTATAAAATGAAAACCATATATGAAGAATGTGGTGAGTTAACACAAAATGATAACAACCCTGGTAAGGAGAAAGTAGCAAAGAGTTTCGCCATGCTTTGTCAAGGGAAAGAATAGCGAAACACGCTGTGAAATCCCACTATTCCCTGACTAATAGGTTTGTACTATACTTTTACAATTTGACTCCAGTAATCTCACCTTGATTTAGGCTATCGTACACTTTACACCAGCTATCTGTCCTATATACACCATTTTCTGAACAGTATATATATCCTCTTATTGACTGAACATTATATATACACATACTTGACTGCACTTTATCTTATTGTATGTGATACTTATCACCTGATCTTACTGGATACCTTGTCATCCAGTATTTGAAAGGTGGTTTATTTCCCTTTATTGTGATGGAGTTTTCCATTTATTTTGTCTGACTCCCCTAAGGCCAGCCCTGCTACTTTGGAGCTGAGGCTTATATTATTATATTTACAAATTTGTACTATATAATTTATTTGGACTATTTCTCCTGAGCATGCATACTCCATTCATTTTCACGCTTGTGAGTATCAATTTTGAAAAAGAAATAATATATAATTTTTGAATATTCTCCCATGTATGTGTGCCGCTCCTTTAGCAGTCGAACCGCTCGAATCCGGGGGGGGTGATTATTCGAGGCTCGAGGGTCTCCGGACTCAGGGGCTAGGGGCCACACTCAAATGAAGAAGGGGGGTATTTACAGGGGAGATATAGTTAGTGACGCCACCCGTGGTGTACGGTAGCTGGGAGTACTGCCGCTGCCGTTGTGAGAACCCGGGGTGATGGAGTACAGCAGCTAAGGTGTCGTCGACCTCCACGAGTAGGGGAAGGCCCCGGGGACTCGGTGGAATGCCGTGGGATGCAGGAGTCACTCAGGTACTCACTCAGTCAATAAACAGACGCTGACAACCGGGTAAACCAAATCTCAGGGTATCGCTACCGCTTGAGGGGAGCACGCCCGGGTTCCATCCCCTATGGTGTTGCCTGGTGATTCGTGACCTGTCTCCTGGCACTAAGTTTAACCTCAATGTGGTGTCCCAGTCCTCTGAAACTTGCCGGGCCCCGCACCCCACTGTGGCTAAGTGTAGGAGCTTGCTCTCAGGGCTCACGCTTGGGATTTTCTGGACCATTTTGTTGGAAGGCCCTATCCCCCTCATTGCGCTAGTGCCCCAATTCTGGAGCGGGTAGGAACAGATCATAAAGGCTCCGTTCTCCTCAGGTAAATTGTCGGGTTGCCTGAAGCTTCTCCCCGACCTAGAGTCCGTGTACCCCACCGTGTCTTCGGTCCCAGACTGGTGACAGTGCCAGGCTGCTGACCATCCTCCTTGGACAGGTCCAGGCACCTAGCCGCAGTCCCCTGCGACCGGAGGTCCGACTCCTCTAGTTCCAGACCACCATCTGTAACCTAGACAGTTTCTCTTGGGAGCCAGCACTCATAACCTCCTCTCACTACCTTTACCACCGACTCTCTCGCTACACACTTCTCCCCTTCTCTCCCTGACCCCCCAGGTGGGTGATTCTATTCCACTCAAGCCATCCACTGGTGTGTCTGGCAGGACTAGTGCAGTGTGTATCCAGAATTTGATTTGCTGTTGGAGGCAACACCATTAGCTAGGGACCCAGAACCATGAGGGATTTAGAATACTACACGGAAGGGCAGTTTGTGCAGTACCCTGTGACAACCTGATAGTCCAGGGGCATCACATATGCCCACTCAGGATAAGTTGTATGTAGTTGTATGTAGGGCGGCACAGTGGCTCAGTGGTAAGCGCGGTGGCTCAGTGGTTAGCACTGCAGTCTTGCAGCAATGGGGTCCTGTGTTCAAATCCAGCAAAGGACAACATCTGCATGAGTTTGTATGTTCTACCCGTGTTTGCGTGGGTTTTCTCCGGGTTCTCCAGTTTCCTTCCAAACTCCAAAGACATCCAGCTAGGGACTTTAGATTGTGAGCCCCAATGGGGACAGTGTTGCCAATGTATGTAAAGCACTGTGGAATTAATGGCATAAGTGAATACATATTATTATTCAATGGCATGTGACAGCTCTGTGGTCTTTTTTATTTATTTATAGTAAAATATTTTTTTACATCTTTGCTATTTTCTCTTTCCCAGGGTTGTTTCTAGTTTGTGTTAACTCTGCATTCTTCATATATTTTATTTCATTCTATAAATGAAATGTAATATTTCAAACATATCTTGATTGAACAATGTGCATTTCTGATTTAGGTACGGCATGCAATTTTCCAACTATACCACTGACAATAATTATGTTTTTTGGTATTTCTAGCCTGCTAAAGGCCAAATAGTCAGATATATTTGATCACTTCATCTATTTCTACCTTACTGTCTTATTCCAATCAGCAAACCACCACTTCAACAATCAATGGTTCCCATAACCACAATCTTCTATCCAGATAAGGTAAATAAAAAGAAACACACGGAGAGACGCGACAATTTGGAGCATCTGGAAACTAGAGTCCGCAGGGAATTAGCTTGTGTCTAGAATCCACACAAAGTATTTAGAACACAAATTGTCAGGCTGTAAACTATGTCAGGAAAATCAAGAACATCAAGGATGAACCTAACCACTGTTGGTTTGTTGAAAACATTTATTTTTTTATATGGTTTGGGCGTGAGAAATGGAAGAGTAAAAAAGGGTCCATAAGAAACCTTTAAGATGTTTTTCTATCTCAGACAGATTTTAGACTACTGTAATATAAATGCAAAACTGGGCTCTTTTGTGGTTGTAGTACACCAAAGTGAGATCATCCTAGGATGAGTTTATGCAATATGGTTGTAATATTGTCATTGATGTAAATACAAATGCTTATAGGCTAATAATAATAGAATAATATTATAAAAATTCTTCTGAGGAGTTATACAATAATTGCATTTTACTGTATTTATTGCATTTATATAAAGATACTTTCATTTAAAGCACCTATGGGGGCAGAATCTGCACAGAATCAGGCCAGGAGGGTTTAGGGTATAGGTCCCACAAATAGGTTTCCTTCCTCTCAAACATTTCTGGTATATCCTGGGTTAAATTATAAGTTTATTTAACAGAAGCAACCCTTTAATACAAGCAAGAAATTGACTCTTACAAAACATCAAGCCTTAAGAACAGTATTGCTGTTACTAGTGTTGCAATAGTTTGAAATCAACTGAAATCCATCATCTTGGCAAAATATTTTGGGGTACAAGTACCATTTGTGTACATGTGTGACGCCCTGGCCTATCAGGTCATCACAGGGTATTGTGCAATATGCTCTTCTGCACAGTATCCACATCCTCCTTGGTTACAGGTCCCTGACCTTTGGTGTTGCTAAGAACAAGCTAATCAAAATCCTAGGAACACTCTGCACCACACCCACCAGACACACCAATGGGTAGTCTGAAGTGAATAGGGCCAGTTGGTTAGGGAGGGTCAGCAGTGTCAGGAGCAGACAATTGAGAAGAGACTCTGAAGTCGAGAGGTTGGGGAGCAGGGCTCCTTGAGACTACTAGGTGGCAGACGTTGGCCTGAGCCTGATAGGAGCTGGAACCCCGGTCGCAGGGGATCGTGACAAGGGGCACGGAACTGCCGAGGAGGGGAGCCAGCAGCCTTGTGCCATCTCCGGGCAAGGGCCAGGGCACGATGGGGTACATGGACCCTAGGCCGGGAAGTAGTTTCAAGCATCCAGGTAATTCACCCGACGAGGACAGAGCCTTCAAGATTCGTTCTCCACCCGCTCCAAAGTTGGGGTTCTAGCGCAACGAGGGGGATAGGACTTTCCCAATACACAGTCCAGAAAATCCCAAGCAAGAACCCTGAGAGCAAGCTCACTCCGTTAGCCATACGGGTGAGCATGACCCGACTAGTTATACACTACAGGGGCCAATCAGTAGAAAGGTGCCAAGGAAAAGGTCACAGGCTAACAAGCAACACCAACAGGCACGGGATCCAGGCGTGCTCCCTCCCTGCTGAAGCGGTGCTCAGAATTTCGGTTTACAAGTTGTCGGTGTCAGCGTTATTGGACTGAATGAGTACGCAGTGACCCTTACCTCCCTAACGGTATCCCTTCACCAGCATTATCGAGCCCCGGGGCATCTCCCCCTACCCACTGAGGGGTTAAACACCTGGCTGCCATTCCATCGCCACCGAGTGCTCCAAACGGCAGCGGAGGTACTCCACCTTACCACACACGGTGGGTGACATCACGAACCTTAACCATACAGTCCCCTGTAAATACATCCCCCCTTTTATTTCGAGTGGCCGCACGACCTCCGGGTCCGGAGTGCCCTCGAGCCACCGTGGATCCGGATCCGAGCAGCCTGGCTACTGACGCGGGGGCGGCTTACATGTCACCCTTAGAAAGAATTGAAACAGCAGCACCCACCATTTGTGTCCATGATTTTTTTTTTAAATCAATAAGAATACCAAATTGTGGGGTGCGGAGAAGGGGGACTGGGAAATGTCCGGACGATGGCCGTTTCGCGCGTGTCAAGCAGCGCTTCAACAGGTCCCGGAGCTAGTGGACAAGTGGTTAGTGTTGGACCTCTACATTGTTACAGGTCACACTTAGACACATCAAGCTGGGAAATGTAACATATAGCGTACTATATTTATAAATAAATGTTACTATTTTTGGTTTACCTAACACCTGCACCTGTGGCAATGACTGATACTCTAAAATCCATTTTATTCCATGTGTAACACTAAGAGAATCTTATGATGTGACCCGTTGAGGGTAGGGACTGAATTTTAAAAATACTGATATAGTTTAGTAATTGTCATTTTTGCTTCATAATCTTAGATGTGTGTAGCTTCATTTTTTTATCCTTAATATCAAGAAAAATAAGTGATTTAGAACATTGGGCAGATTTACTAATCCTCAAAACCTAAGATAAAAATAAAATGAGTCAACTAACCTCAATGTAGATGGTTTTGATACTAGAGGATAGGACCATCCTAATTGGGGTACATCTTTTCGAGGTGGGATGGCTTTTACACTTTTTCATCAAAAACAGTGTTTACTAAGTACCTTCTGTTATTTATATGAAATATTACTAATTTATTGCAGTAATAACATTTACTGTATATGCTCTTTTTGTTTCCATCTTATATTTTGTCTGTTAAATTGCCACACTGTGAATATACTCCTATACGTTGCATGTATACCAACTTATGCTCTGTCTTATTTTTTTGGTTTTGCTGTAGTTTTTTGTACTTTGTACAAACAAGGGTGTGGCTTCCATTTTGCGCTAGGCTTTTCATCTATATAGCATTCAATGGGCAGATGTCTGAGCAATTAGGCCTTGGTCCTATTTTGCCCTCATATACAGTGACACGCAAAAGGGTAACAATGTTTTGAAAGTGTGATTTTAGGATCCACATCTCACTGTGCACTATAGCTTTGAACATGAGACTATCTTCACTTTATAGGTAATCATCTTGGCTAGGTCATACATAAATTTACTTGCAACTATTTAGCATATGATTAGGTATGCAGATTCTTTTTATATCAATTATGTCACTGCATTGTTACTGTTTTGCTCCTGGTAGTGAAAAAATCTTTTTCTTCCTGTATACAACAAAATACAACCTGTTCTCACATTCCTTAATATAAAAAAGTAATGAAACTTTAACTTCAATATCATCTTAAGAAGCATCTACTTGAATTTACAAAAAAGTACTAAAATTGTACAGTAGAATTTTGGATACGGGTGATTTGGAGTGATGAGATGAAACTCAATAGACTAGGCTCTGATGGGTGCAAACAGTTTTGGAAAACACAAAGGGAAAACAATTATTATGTGACAAATTTATGTATGAGATAGCCAAGATGATTGTCTAAGAAATGAAGGTAGCCTCACGTTCAAGGCTATAGTGGATGGTGAGATATGGAGCCTGAAAGTCAAAAGATTGTTACCCTTTTGCTTATGTTCCAGCTCATTTCTTTATAGTCATTATTCTTTTCTAATTTGAAGGCAACTTTTTTAAACTTTTCATTGCCTTTTTACATTATGGTTTATTGTTTCAAGTTATGTCTCTTTGCTTAAAGCTATAGCCCTTTCTTTTTAAGTCAGCCATTTTTGTAGGGGCTGTTGCAAAAAAATGTCCAAAATACTTAAAATAAATGTGATGCAAAACATGACTTTTGTAGATTTTGCTTCATAAGTTCCCACAATATTTATAAAACAAACAAATAATGTTGTTTTTTTGAGTATCGAAATACATAAGGTCATATGGCAATTCCTCCTGTTATAACTCTGTAGATGTACTGAATTGGAGCTCTGCTTGGTACAAGGGGAAGGTAGTATTTGGAAAATAAAACAGATAAGCAAATTGATTCCCAGGACCTTTGTCAGATCAGTATTTTGTGTCCATCAGACAAGAGCATTGTTAACAGTCTTCTACCTGCTGGAATCCCCGGCAGTTTTTCTGATTTGTAGGTCCGTTGCGAAATCATTATTGCGACATGATGCATGCATCATGTCACACCATGCTTAGTAATCAGTGGCCTCCACAAATAGCAAATATTTTTAATGCTGAGGCCGAAAAGGTTAAATAAAATGCATTGACTTCAACTTTGGATGCAAATTGTCACATGAATAGGTGTTGGGTATGCTGGCAAGTAGGAGAAGGTTCGCAGGGCTTCTGTCCACCAGCCATGAAGTACAAATATGGCTACTGGATCGGGGTCCTGCAAAACATTTTCCTAACCTCAAAGTAATACTTATATTTTTAATGATAATATTTCTAATTGTAATTCCACCTCTTTGCAACTACAGCTCATTTTCCTTTCTCATGAATTTTTAACAGACTCGCTGTGACGTTTATTAGTAAGACAAGAATTCCACTGGTAACCGGCCAAGTAAAGGTATTATTGATGCCTTCTGTCAAGATGGGTGCCAAAACCTGGCATTCTTTTTTTTACTTAAGGACCACATTAATTTTCCTCATTAGCACCAACATTAAGATATTTTAATCACCCAAAATTGGATTACCACTACAATGTAGTTAACACAATAACTCATCTGATTGATGTTATGCAAACTGGCAAGTTGTGAAACGTTGCCAACATTGTAAAAGCTAGTTAAATGGGAATCCTATCTGTTTGAAGCTCTTTAGAGTATAATAATAAAACAATAATGGAACCAGTTGTGATGTTTGAGATAAAGCGGAATAATCATATTATAACAAAACTTCAGTCTTGATGTACTACACTGTAATTAAAGTACATCAGACTATTATAATAAGAACCAATATTTATAGGAAATGTATCACCATGAAAATATTCTTAAATTTACCAGCATTTTTCTATAAAGGAAAAAAGAGCTATACTGATTGATATATGGTTTTGACGAGAAAAGATTGAGCATAACATGAAACTTAGGCGGGCTTTGCACACTACGAAATCGCAGGTGCGATGTCGGTGGGGTCAAATTGAAAGTGACGCACATCCGGCTTCGCATGCGACATCGTAGTGTGTAAAGGCTAGATGATACGATTAACGAGCGCAAAAGCGTCGTAATCGTATCATCTGTGCAGCGTCGGCGTAATCCATAATTACGCTGACGCGACGGTCCGATGTTGTTCCTCGCTCCTGCGGCAGCACACATCACTGTGTGTGAAGTCGCAGGAGCGAGGAACATCTCCAACCGGCGTCACCGCGGCTTCTGTAGGATATGCGGAAGGAAGGAGGTGGGCGGGATGTTTACATCCCGCTCATCTCCGCCCCTCCGCTCCTACTGGCCGCCTGCCGTGTGACGTCGCAGTGACGCCGCACGACCCGCCCCCTTAATAAGGAGGCGGGTCGCCGGCCACAGCGACGTCGCAGGGCGGGTGAGTCCATGTGAAGCTGCCGTAGCGATAATGTTCGCTACGGCAGCTATCACAAGGATATCGCAGCTGCGACGGCAGCGGGGACTATCGCGCTCGGCATCGCAGTATCGGCTTGCGATGTCGCAGCGTGCAAAGTACCCCTTAGTTATTGAAATATTAAAGCCTTCTCTGTTTAGGAGTTCAATGGGCAGTCTCTCTAAATGATTGACAGCCTTTATGGGCATGTGTATAAAGATAGCTGGCAATTACTGATCACATCATTCTCTGAATGCCTAAGCTTCAAAGAAGTGTACATTTCAATCAGGAAGCTAAATGTTATACGCAACCTATTCCCACAAAAATAAATATCAATCTGCTTAGCACCTCCTGTTTTATAACATGTGCAGGTTTGTAGTCAAACAAGTCCTGGATGGGGTGTATGTATCACCAAGGTGCCTAACCTTGATGATGCGAAACCTGGACAGCATGTGTAGCGCCGAGAGTGTTTTTTAAAAGAGTTTTAAGAGTGGGTAGAAGTGCAGGGTGGTACTGACCACTTCGACACCTCCAGCCCTGGTTCTTTAGACTGTCCAGGGCCTATTAAATAAAACAGAAAAAGAGAGAAAGCGCTCCCTGTGTGTAAACTGTAAAAACAAATCAAATGGAAAGTGGTTGGGTAAAATGCCCACTCAACTCTTCATGTTGTGCTGAACAGGCACAACACTGAGTTAGAGCTTAGTAATGTCCACCTCCAGCACTTCGCTGATGCAGTCAGCTTTCCCGTCCTCCACTGCACAGGACTCCAGATTTCCAGCTCCAAATTCACGATCTTTGAAGATACATAAGATGGGCTGGTGAAATATTCTCTCCCAGCATGGAGTGACCCAGGGGTATCAGCGTTGAGACAGAACAGGATAGGAGGTGAATGCTTGTGGATCACTCCATGGCTACTTTCACCCAGTAATTACCGGTCAGTTTGCACACCTGACCGCTGAAACGAGATCGCTCGCTCCACAAAACACCAGGAGCTGAATGAACATGCAGGATCAGAAAAAAAATGGGCCTCTCGGTCTTGCACTACAGATCAGGAATGAACCAGGACAAATTATTAAAAAGGTTTTTTAAAAAGGATTTTAAAATAATGACAAAAATACAGGCACTACATGTTTTGGAGGGGGTCTACCTCCTTCCTCAGGTGTCCTTTTTAATAATTTGACCTGTTTCACTCCTGAGATGTAGCGCAAGACTGAGAGGCCCATTTTTTGCTGATCCTGCAGGGCCTATTAAAGACAGCTGAGCTCTCTTAGAGGTTATCTGTGGGTGGAGGTGAAAAGACCTGTAGTATACCGGTGAGTTTTTCCCGAAACTGACTAAGTTGACAACTAACTTTGCATGGGTGAGCCTGCTGTGTGAATCCTTATCTGTTATATGTAATGTTTGATTTATTTTCTATCTATATATGCCAAAAGAAGGCTGCTTTCTGTTCCTTTGTTGAATATAAAAAATCTTCCTCTTGCCATAAAGATGTTTGAGCATGTGTAAATGCTACCCTGCTGCCCGAAGCAAATGAAATCTTCACACGTGATACTGGTAGATCAGGTCACGTGTTTAATGTGATGGATACCAATTATATCTTGATTTATGCTTGCTGTTTTTGCAGTGTGAAATGTAGATAAAAATAGTGCAAAGCATTGACTGTGTACATATAATGCAGCTAATGATTGCAGCACCCGGAACTTCCACGTTACATGGTGATCTTTGTATATTGTTGTGGTATCTATGCCAATATAGTAGGAAGGAAGATCCAGTGATGAATAGGATAAAATTCCCAAAAAATATTAAAATTTCATGTTTATTGTGGAAAAGTTAAAAATGTTAACATGACCATGTATTAAGAAAAAAGAACAATCAATGAACTTTTGGTTATAATGGGCTGAAACTTACACATTTTAGCAGAGCCTTATTCATGGTTCAAGTGTAATTGTTCCTCTGAGCTTTAGAGGAGTAATTTTTCTTGAACTATGAATAAGGCTCTGCCGAAACGCGTAGGTGTCAGGGCTTTATAACCAAAAATTCATTGATTTTTCTCTTTTCTTAATAGATGGTCATCTTGCCAATTTTAACTCTTGCACAATAAATATGAATATTTTAATATTTTTTTTGGAATCTTGTCCTATTGATCACTGGATCTTCCTTCCTACTCTGATGCTGTTTCCTGCCCGGGCCAGGGAATCTCCATTCTCATGATCTAGACGGAGGGGTGAGCTGACTTTTTTTCCTCCTTCATTTTTATATCTATCCCATTATGAACTTTATGAACCTAAAAGTGCACTAATATTATGGCCATGTGAAACTTGACTCACTCCTATAAGTTAACACATTGTCATCAGACTTCTGATCCTACATTGCAGCTAAACCAAAGCAACCACAACATCTTACGTCTTTGTACTATGAAGTTGCTGAGCTAAAATGCAAACTTCTAAATCCCAACCGTGTCTTGACAGCTTACAGAATGGAAACTAAATGTTAATCCTCTTGAAACAAAGAATTAACTAGACGCTAGTTTTCTAATTAATTTTTTGAAGACCTAAGTCAATTTGAGCTGTTGTCTAACAGGGTTTTAAACTCTCCCAGATGTATAACATTGTATAACCTACACAAGACTACAGTCTAATAGTGAGCACAGCATATCTCCTTTTCACTATAGCATGAGTAATCTGCAGTCAAAATGTTAAATACTTTTTCCAAAAGAATGATGTATTGTTGTACGGAACAGCAAGTTTTCATTATATCTCTTGAAAACAGGATTTTACATTGAATACAAAAGTTATTTGCTTTCGTCCACCAATATTTTTCTTTTTATATAAAAAGAAAATTGTTGCTTTTTACCAGTGTTCAAATACAAGAGTGGGGAACAACCTTCTCTATTTAGATATGAGGAACACTGACAATGAGTGGGTTCACAACAACGCAGAATGCATGTGAATAATTGCATGGGTATAAACAAAAATTCCTTCTGCTTAAAAAAAACTCCATCAAAATGACCAAGATTTATTATATTCATGCTGACGTTGACCATAAGAAACTCAAGTTTCAAATTCAGTTTTACTTCTTCAGATGCATGTCAAGTCCAGCATGGATCTCGCGCTAATCCCGGTGCTAATTGCTTTTAACTGTCAGGATAATTACACTATTTTCTATTTCCTTCCTGTAAACTGATGTGTCGTCAACCAGCATGAATGGAGAACTGCCAATGTTCTTTGGATCTAGAAAAAGATTTTTCCTAATTGTACATCTGGAAACATACATAAATTCTTTTATATCATTGTAATCATGGAACAAATTATTTTCATTGTTGGCTGTACCCATATTTCATTGTTTGCTGTACCCATGTTTTATTGTTTGCGGTACCTATTGTTGCTGTACCCATTGTTTTCTGTACTCAGTTGTCAGGCTTAGACATTTTCAGTATTTTTTATGATACAACTCAATTTGTCACTTTTAAAAGGTTATTTCCAAAAGTCACTATATGATTTTATCATAATGTAAACATATGTTTATTCACTTGAGCCAATATAACCCATTTTTAAAATTTCCCCATTTTGCACAAATCACACTCCTAATGATGACCTTCCAGACTCTAATTATTATTATTATTAGTAGTAGTATTATGTATTATCTTATTATATTATTTATTATATTATCATCTAGTTGCTATTGGAACTATGTATAAAGGTTCCCTTGGTTGATCATGCACATTAAAATCTCTCTGCTAGCTTCCTGCCTGTAGAGCTCTTCTTTGGGATGTGTCCTCAACAAAATGTTTACCGTTCTGGATAATGTCACAGAAAGCATCAGAACCTCCATCATTATAGAGCAAAGCTCATACCAGGAATCAGTGTGAGTTTGCTGGTAAAAAAGGGAGGGATATATACATACTGTATATCCTGCAATACCATTTCTCCTCGGTACTGTGTAAATCCCAGTGGGCTAAGGGACCTCTGCTGATGTCATGCCCATGTGACCAGTAAGGTTGTGGCCTACACCAACATTGCTGATACCAGAAGGAACATTATTTTTTTAAATCCACATAGTCATGGAGTTGTTTATAATAGAAGCGAGGGTCTGGGAGCAAGAACCCTAGATAGGGAGGGTTTAAGAGGGGCAAAGCCCTCCCTTGCATCATTATAGTGGATGGGAGGAAACATCACGATGCCCACCAACCAAGTCAGCCACACGCACTAACCAAGATGGTTATGCCCAAGATCCTTCTAGCCACTGGGATTTAGCCACAACCATTTCTCCTCTGCTGATCTCCAGAGCTCTGCATTGGAGAAGTGGTGGGCAGGACCTCTGTGATGTCATGATCATGTGAGCATAATGGGTGGAGCTCAGCTGAGAAGTGTTTGGGAAGGACTTATGGTATAATGAATTATAATGCAGGGGGTATTACCAAGCTCAAAAAAGAATCATGTCTAAACTCGACTGACAGTGAATGATCCCTGTAAAAATTCAGCCCCTATGATTGATTTGACTGAACCTTAAAGTATTAACTGCATTCACCTAAGTATATAAACTCTTTTATTAAGATAGAAACATGGAATTTTTTTTTAAACCATGTTAGTGATGCACATTGCATCATGTAAAACACATTAGGGGCAGTTTAATATGATAAAATGACATGACAGGTTCCTTTAAACTAAAAATTAGACTGGCAACTAACAATTATTTTATTACATGCAAAATAATATACAATAGTATTACCACGGGGCCCTTGTAGATTTAATTATGATACAAAAATTAAAAGAAAAACAATAATTTAAAATATCAGTAATAAATGTAAGAATATAAAACAAAATCAATACCACCTATTTCAATGCATGAAATAAATGCAATATGACTGTGAAGCCCTGTGCCCACAGGAGAAAAATACCTGCGAATTTTGCTGCGGAAAACCTGCATATTTTTTAGATTTCCCAGATAAATCTGCAGGTTTGTGCAAGTACACAGACTCCCCTTGTTATCCTATGTGATTTGGGGAATGGTGTTTATATGCTGCGGATTTTGCACCTGCGAAAAATACTGCGGATTTCCCACAGGCGAAAGGAACTGCATGTCAATTATTCCTGTGGATTGTCCTGCAGATTTCCTGCCTTTCTACTCTGGAGATACAGGGAGGAAATCCACAGCACAAACTCACGAATTCCGCATATTTTCCGTAGGTTTTCCGCAGCAATTCCGCATAGAATCTGCATAAATGGATAGCTGCGGATTCCAGGGTACTGCTGGGTGACCCTGCGGAAATACCTGCAGAAAAATCGACAGGTATTTTCTCCCCTAGGCACAGGACCTAATAAGAACTAGTAATTCAGTTGTGACAAAGGGTGTGGGTGATACAAAATCACCTTTCGATATGAACATGCAAAGTATTAAAACATTTTTTGCATAAAGTGTCCAATACGAATCAAAGTTCTTTGCACTGTGGTCATTATATACAGTATATACACAACTTGTGACACCCATAACTGTCAAACTCATTTTAGAGCATAATTGTTTGCATTTTCTGCAGATCAATTGTCCAAACTGTGTGTGAAACCAATTTGTTGCAACTTTGCTAATTAAAATAAGCAGATTTGCTGTGCAAATTCAAAATATGCTGACGTCAGCTGCTGACCTTTGATTGCCATTGCTATAGCTGTACAGAGAGCTTGTCGGCCCTGGCAATACATTTAACTGAAATAAAGCGCTGACGACGATGGCCCCTGAAGTTGGCTGCGATCATCAAGGGGGTTACGTGCCTGCGGTCCAAATGAAGGAGCCTCAGGGGCCACATGCTGCCCACTGGTCGTGCGTTTGAGACCTCTGTTCTAAGAAACAGGTACAAATGAAAAAGTCACAGGGGTAAAAGGAGAAACGGTATGCTGGGCTTAGTCTGTATATTAACAATTAGTATGCATTTACTGTGCTTTGTGAAAAATAATGTGAATCTGGGAATAACTCTTAAAAATAGTATTACCAGTCATGTGTGGTATATAAATGGCCATCACATTAAGTGATATGCTCAGTTGTTATTAGAAATGTAGGTTTCAGCTTCTATGACATATTTTGACAAATCATGTGTCATATATTTTTATAATGGAAACACTTTCAAAGAGGACCAACCCCCATGATTTTCATATATAAACTAAAGCCAGTGCTACCCTGGCACTATCATGCTGATTCTAAACATACCTTTAGTTGTGAGATCAGATGTATAGTTTCTAAAATACAGGCAAGTAAACTTTGTTATTTGATTGATAGCAGCTACAGAATATCTAATAGGTGGGTCAGGTTTTGATAGTTATTCCTGGCCCTGTTTGCCTGCCTGTCCTCCTTCCCCTGTCCTTCCTCCATCATTCATCATCCTTTAATAACATAGACAGGGGGGAGAAGGACAGGCAGGCAAACAGGGGTGGGAATAACTGTCAAAACCCGACCCACCTATTAGATATTCTGTAGCAGCTAACAATCAAATAACAATGCATTTTCCAAGCTTTACTTGCCTATATTTTAGAAATTATACATCCGATCTCACAACTAAAAGTATGTTTAGAATCAGCACGATAATGCCAGTATAGCACTGGCTTTAGTTTATATAAAAAAATCCTGGTGGTTGGTGCGCTTTAAAGGATTTCCATTACTATGGAATGGCCTATGCCATGTTTTCCTAATATGCACCTTTTATAGCTATGAGAGAGAGAAAAGAGAGGTAGAGCTTCTGTGAAGCTTCTTACTGACAAGTAAGTAGTGCTATAATGTGATCCACTCACACTGATGAAAGCGTGTAACCACAGGTACAGGATTTTCCCTGTGCATTGGATAATGATGCTAGCACCCGGGATGGTGTCCAGGAGCTAAGGAGCATTATTCAGAGATGATCTGGTGGTACAGGCTGGTGAGGAGCATCCTGTAATCTGCCACGCAGGCACCAGTGTCCGCTGCTGTGTGGTGCGCACGCAGGGAGCAGAGGTCGGTGACTCACCAACACGCAGTGTCTGTTTGCTTTAGCACCACTGCTCACTCACAGGTAGTGAGTACATATGAACCAGAGGTAAAAAGAAAAAAATGTGGTGTTAGGTGCGCTGCTGATCAAATAGATGGGCCAGGAGATGAAAAGATTTTTGTATTTATTATAGCTAAAAGATAACGGTTGATGGACACTACGCGTTACGGGGGTGAACTGTCCCTGACACCTGATGAAGGGGACGGTTCGAACCATAATGCGTAGTGTCCATCAAACGTTATCTTTTAACTATAATATAATAAATACAAAAATCTTTTAATCTCCTGGCCCATCTGTTTGATCAGCAGTGCACTTAACACCGCATTTTTTTCTTTTTACCTCTGGCCCTTTTATAGCTACGTGATCTCAAACAATAAATAGGCAATGGTAGGCAATTAAAGTGTACTATTGTTTAAGAAGTTCTGCAGATATCATTTGTTTCATTTCCATTTCAGCTGCAAAAATTACTCATCATATTGTTGCTAGAGTTCTCTGGTGCTAATTGTGTGAATGGTAGAAACAATGAAGCACTGACCAAAATTAATCTTCTTTGTGCTTCTGGGGACAGATATTCAAACAATGTTTATAGAAGGCATAGATACAAGTATTCTGGTCAAGCAAGTTCACAATATTAGATTCAGTTCTCACTTAAAGGAATGCCCTTGAGAAATTGCACTGAATAAAGAAGTGTTGTTTTTCACATATGTGACTGTCAGCAAAGTGAAGAATAAAAACCTGTTAGCCAACAGCTATTGTCATCAGCCTTGTGATAAATAAAAAGAATTATTTCTCTATAGGTGAAACAATGAAGCTATAAGGTTTCTCATGAATAAGAGCTGATCCCTGTATAAAAGCTAATCTGTACAATTAATGGACATTTGATAATCAATAAAATTCTCCCAAACACAGAAAAGCACATACACAAACACACATACGCTTACACGCACATATACAAACACCCAGGCACACGCATACACACAAACACAGCCAAACATACACACACATACACAGACAAATGCATACGCACACACATACACAGACAAGAACACAGATGCATACACACACACACAGATATATACATACACATGTACACATACACATGTACACATACACAGACATATATACACACACTTGGAAATTGCCTGGCAGTTATTCCTCTGTAACATATTTGACCTGGTCAAGTATGTATATGTTCTAAAAAAGGAGAGATAAGTAAGCCACTACCAGATACATTTGATGGTAGCTTATCTTCCCTGTATACAAAAAACTGGGAGATTTAACAGGTTAGTCTTTTTTGGGACATCCCCTCACTCATGGTTTCCTGGGCCTCACAAAATCTAGATTTTTGGATGACATTTATCTAATATATAAAGCTGAATGTGTGTATGTATGTGTGTGTGTGTGTGTGTGTGTGTGTGTGTGTGTGTGTGTGTGTGTGTGTGTGTGTGTGTGTGTGTGTCCGGGATTGGCATCTGCACTGTCGCAGCTACAGCCACAAAATTTTGCACACTCACACGTCTGGACCCCGAGAGCATCATAGGCTATGTTGTGAGGCGAAATTTTAACCCCGCACGTTCCAATTTGCCAATCAATTTTGCCCCTATCTACATAATGGGGAAAAAGTGAGACGAAAAGTGTATCCGCACCGTCGCATTTACAATCACGAAATTTTGCACAGACACCTCAGGTGACTCAGGGAACGTCGTAGACTATGTTTTGACAGGACAATTTAACCCCGCGCTTTACAGTTACTCTCCAAAAAACATGCCTCCATTAAAGTAAGTGGAGCCTGGAACTACAGGTTATTAGTAGGAGCTGTGATTGGTTGCTATAGGAACAAAAGACATTCATAGTATATGAAGCTTATATGTGAGGTAATAAGATGTCGATGGGGAGATGGATAGAGAGAGACAGACAGACACAGACAGGGAAAGAGACAGAGACAGACCTGGAAAGAGAAAGACAGAGCAGGAAAGAGACTGATCTGGAAAGAGACTGACCTGGAAAGAGAAAGACAGAGACAGAGCTGGAAAGAGACTGATCTGGAAAGAGACTGACCTGGAAAGAGACTGACCTGGAAAGAGACAGATGGGGAAAGAGACAGATGGGGAAAGAGACAGACAGACATGCAGACAGGGACAGAGACAGACAGACAGGGAAGGAGGAGACAGCCAGAGAGACAGACAAAGATAGATGGGGGAAAGACACAGACCTTGATAGAGACAGACGGGGAAAGAGACAGAGAAATAGAGACAGACAAGGAAAGAGACAGACAGAGACAGGCAGACAGGGAAAGAGACAGACAGGAAAAGACACAGACAAAGAGATGGGGAGAGAGACGGGGAAAGAGACCGACCTGGGAAAGAGACAGATGGGGAAAAAAAACAGAGAGATAGAGACAGACAAAAAAAGAGACAGACAGAGACAGGCAGACGGGGAAAGAGACAGACGGGGAAAGAGACAGACCTGGAAAGAGACAGACGAAGCACATTACTTGGCCAATTTAGTTAACCCTCTGTCACATACAATAGGCCTGACAGGCACATCTCTTTTACTTTCATTTCTCCTTCCTCACCAGATTGTGAGGAAATCCCCTCCCTCAAGGTAGTCTCCTGTCTCTAGCAGCTCTGTGAAACCTCATACCACAGTTGGATTGCAGAGCTTCAGGAGGACAGATATAACTGTGCTAATCTCTCAGGCTCATTGTATGTGAACACGTCACACTCAATAAGGTTGGTATCTTATGTTTTTATTCATCACATGCTCTGCAAGTGTAATTTTTCTGGGGAAACTTCAGGATCTAATTCTGATTGAATATGTGTTTAATAGTACTTAAGGTACCTTAAAATTAAGTTTGTTTCCATAAATTTTCTTTGTAGAGTTTTTTGACAGAGTTGAACTGGGGACTATTTGGCGGGAGTTTTGAAATGTTTGTATTTCAGAGTTATTAGTTTTATGTTAAGTAAATGGGGTTTTTTTGCACCTGATTATGTGTAGTCTCTTTTATTACATCCCTATGAAGGTCACTGATCACTTTTAGAGCACTGAAATTGCAAACATTAGATATTATAGGTATTTTTCTAGCCTGCACCTGACAGTCACATTGTATGTGAACTCGTTAGAACCGATATTGTATGTGACGGAGGGTTAAATCTGTGTGGAATATCTGTGGTGTTGAAATATATGTTGTAAAATGCTTCTATGAGCTTAGTTTTTGCCTTTTAATAATTACATTTCTATCTATTTGTTTTGTGTTTTTTGTGTGCAGAATAATTTTTTGTTAATACATTCTACTTTGTTAAAAACAGTTATTAACACGGGCGAAGCCGGGTAGTACAGCTAATTTGTTATAAAATGTACTGCATCAAAGCTGATTCCACATAAAAAATGAAGGACCTTTTAGATGAGACAGTCAGCGCCTAAATATTTTCACTGTATAACTATTCTTGAAATATTTCTCCAAAGAACAATAAGAAATAAATTTCATTGATTAATCCAGTGGAATGCTATAAAAAATGTAACATAGCATTTATTGAAATACTTTTTAAAAAACACTATAGTAATGACCTAACAATTACTTTACTTACAACCAAATTCATATTGGCCTGTGGTTACTGACTTATATCCCTTATATCAATTGCCCTCAAACGACGTGCTTTGTTGCGTATTAATACCGCAAGCCTGCTAGCATCAAAAAGTATAATTCTATGTGTGCTCATTCATAATAAGAGTGTGCTACCTAACATCAGATGTTTGCCACTATGGGGCTACTGAATATCCCCGTCTGGGTTAATCCTGCTGACCTTATCCTGCTAGGCTGAATCTAACCTCTATGCTGGTTGTCAACTCGCGGGGCTATAAATAGTTGGCTAAATATTATGATAGCAGCCAACTATAGCCATTAAATGAGACCATCCTATGAAGAACGGATGATACCGATATCCTCTCAGAGGGCATAAAAACCCCATAAGAGGTGTAAGGTTACTCCTACAGGCTAAGCTGGGCTGCTTCTAATGTGCCCGGGAGTCTCAAATAAACCTTGGTCTTTCATGGCCTTGGACTGAGGACCGAGATGTATTTGAGACATACAGATTTATTAGTAGCTGGATTGGTATGAAGTATTAAGGCTATGCAATTCTATTAACTCTTCAGTCTGGACATCCAGTTAAATGCCCTTGGAGGGAGATGTATGAAGCTAACGTGTTAAGCTCAGTGGATTACTTTGGCGAATGTAACAAATTGCTACTGTTTAGTGGTAGCAATCACAGATGCATTAGAAAGCTGCATAGCTTTTGATTATACAGTAAATAAGCTTTATTTCCATGAGTGGACTCCAATTTTCACCAATTGAAGAACAGCCCATTTAGGGCATTAGATATCAAATCAATTTTTTTTATTCATTTTTTTTCTTCTTTTTTTCTTATGATTGCATTCCAATTTTCCATTAAGGATGCTTTATGAAGGCTTGTTTTCTGAGGAATGAGTTTTCTAAAAACACGATTTTGGGGTTCATAAATCTATTGATTAACTTAATTAAAATCTTATGTGGCTAAGTGGAATAAAAAACAGCAATTGCGCCCTTATTATAAAAAAATAAATAAATAAATAGCAAACAAACTTAAATTGGTTTTCACAAATGGGTTGATACAAAACTAGTATTTTAGTATATTCCAAATAAAGCACATTTTGGGTGTCCATTGCATGGTGTTTGTAAAAGCGGTTTAACATGATGACATGTGTTTAACATTTTATATATCTCTCACAACTCCATTTTAGAGCAACTCTACTTTATTTATTCCATGTACCTAAATATCCCATAGATCATCTAAGGATTGGGTTCCAAGACCCTTAATAACCACTTAAAACTCTTTCCTGAAAATTTCACTTCACGAGGCAAAGTTGTTGTGCAGTGTACAGGCTCAAAAGAAAATCTTTGGGTTCAATTCATCGAGAGAGGGGCTTTGCATGACAGTCTTAATGTTGGGCACACCGGAGTAAAATGCACCTAATTTATTTAGAGTCCTCCATATGCCTCCTCTAGAAATGTTTCTCCAGTCATAGCGTAAGTTATGCCACAACTTTTGATGAATTTGTTGGCCAGGATTCCCCAACCAGAGTTCTAGCCACTTTTGACATGGGCAAAACTGCCGTGAAAATACCAAAAGTCTCAAAATGTTGTGCAACTTTGTGTTGCACAAAAAATGACAACATATAAAAGTGTTTTAAACCATAATTGTGACAAAAACACCTTCATTAATTGAGTCCTATGGGCTTGTTCACGTGCTAAAACATTACCCCTATGTATTTGCCAATCAGTATTTTGCTAAAAAATGTTTTGACAGACACCCTAATACCCACTCCTAGAATGATGAGGATTTTGTTATTTCAGTAGAGAGTTCAACAACTCATATCAGAAATGATTATAGAACCCACTCTATGAATTTTTCCAGTTATTAGTCCCAATAGATATGTAGGATATATTATCTGTCACTTTAAAAATAAGATTGGCTACCATTACACATCCATAAATAATACAAGTATGAGACAGCAGTTAAGCAGCAGTCGACATGGTATGTTTCATCACAGCTCCAAGAATTATATGCATTAAGTCCATGTTGATGTCAATGACGTGATTTACACTCGGTATCTCTGGCGTGCAAGAAAAAGTAGATCGCAAAATTGGCAACTGCATGGAAATGTCAAATTATTGTTTTACATTTTATATTTTTGCAGCTATTCTCTTTGTAACTGATTATTATATTAGTTGTTATAGCCTACTGTCTCAGTGCGGTAAAATCAAACTAAAACATATGCTAGAACTTTTTTGCTGCTAATATCTAATAATAGGTATAAGGTGTTAGCTCAGCATGAACAGTAGACACATATTGGTAAAATATGCGCTAACTCATCACAAGAATAAAATGTAAGAAAAGCACAATAATTATTACTCTTTTTTTTTTTTGAGCATGGTCAGCTTTTTTAGAAATTTAAGGTCCAATTTAATAAGAATGACATTGGAAATGTCAGTCTTAGTGAAGGGGTATACAGTAGTGAGAAGCGCTAAATTGATTATGAAGCGCTTGCCATTTAAGGTGTATCTTAGAAGTGCCATAGGCCTCAGCCAGAGATGTAATCCAGTCAGGAACTAATGTATATTCCTGACAAAATTTAAGGTAATACGTTTTTTATTAATTAGACAGGCTTAGCTACTTTCCAGGTCCACCCAGGCCCCGACCATTTAGCAAAGCTGGATGATAATGGAGTGAAAGTGCCAAAATTGGCAACATTTTTGTGCAACTTCTCGTTGCATGAAAATCTTGTGATTTTTTTGTTATGGGGTTTTACATCAGAATCCTGGTGATAACACCTTAATGATTTGAATCCAAAAGTTCCGTTGTATAAAAAAGTTAGAGCTTGTAAACACTAAACCTTTCTCTTTCCTTCATTAAAAATAGAAAAGATCATGCATGTGAAGTAACAAAATGAAGGTTGCATGGAGGAAATAAGAGAGTAGTTTTCACGTGTTCAAAGACCCTTCTATAGCCATATGTAAATATAGTAAAAACAGTATACACTTCAGAACAAGCGCACTGACAGACAGTAATGTGGCATGGTATCATAACCTCATCAGAAGGAAACTAACCAGAATTGTAACTCAAGGAGAAGTACAGCCCCCAAGCAACCAGGAAGTAATAAGGCTGAGGAGCTATTTGAGAATAAGGGGTACTTTGAATACTGCGACATCGCTAGCATCGGCTAGCGATGCCGAGCGCGATAGTACCTACCCCCGTTGCACATGCGATATCTTGTGATAGCTGCCGTAGTGAACATTTTCGCTACGGCAGCTTCATACGCACTTACCTGCCCTGCGACGTCACTCTGGCCGGCGACCCGCCTCCTTCCTAAGGGGGCGGGTCGTGCGGCATCACAGCGACGTCACACAGCAGGTGGCCAATAGAAGCAGAGGGGTGGAGATAAGCGGAACGTAAACATCCCGCCCACCTCCTTCCTTTCACATAGCCAGTGGAGGCAGGTAAGGAGATGTTCTTCGCTCCTGCGGCTTCACACACAGCGATGTGTGCTGCCGCAGGAACGAGGAACAACATCGTATCTCCTATTGGTGTGACATTATGAAAATGACCGACGCTACGGAGATCACCGATTTTCGGCGCTTTTGCGATCATTAATCGGCGCATCTAGGCTTTACACGTTGCGACGTCGTTACCAGCGCCGAATATGCGTCACTTTCGATTTGACCCCGAGGATATCGCAGTAGCAATGTCGCAGCGTGCAAAGTACCCCTTAGTCTTTAATCCAATAAATAAAAGAGTAATTAGCTTTACAACCTTTTTGATGATGACTAGTGCTTTAGAATTTTGTTCTTAAGTCAGTATGTGGGTAATCAATACAATAACAAATTGCCAAAGGCAAAGGGACCCTCAAAGTAAAGACCTATTAAAATATATTTCTACAAATAAGTAACTTTGAGGATTACATTAATAGAAAAGTATTAAAATCACTTAATGCAGTGACCCATAATTGGTTATCTTAACATGCTCGACAATAGCCTCTTCCCCTGATGACGCCAGTGTGGTAAAACATTTTGGGGAGGCGTTTCTGAATTTTTATATACTAGTGCATTGACAATTGATGAATTTACCTCTTTGAGACATGCTAGGGAGTAATTTCTAATTGTGGCTGTATTATATTTAATGTATGTATTATATAATTATCAGCCTACTCGGGCATTAGTTATTGCATGTTGAGGGAGTGCAGTAATCCATATAATTGGCTAAGTGCTTTTAATACTTTTCTATAGATTTCATCCCTCAAATTTTCTTTTTATTTGTAGAAATGAAGGTTATATTTTATGTCTTTTGCTTGGGGTCCTTTTGCTTTTGGCTATTCGTTATTGACCAGTGCTTTAGAAACCCAACTTGTGGGCTCCTATTACAGGCACAGCAATTAAAAGTAATTGTAATAAGGCTTGTTTATTAAGTCACCATTTTACAAAGCACTGACTAATGATTTGTAAACTGTTTTTTGCTTACAGCAGACAAGAACTGTAATTAAATTGCATGACCTCTAACAAGAGAGAACTATGATTAGCCAATTTTTAAGACTATTATTTCACTGATAATGTTATTGTTTTGACCTGTGAAGCACCTTTTAATCTTTTATTAAAGACTTTTATTAAAACTAATTTAAGACTTGTGAAAAATGATTAGTTTTTTCTTTATATTTACGTTATATATTTTTGAAAGCATTTTACAATGTTTGCCCCGCTCTTTCATTCCCAGCAGAAAATTCAGAAAATCCCTCAGTATTAACCAGAGCCTTCCACTCTTAGTAATATTCTGCAATAGTCAGTGAATAATTCTGTGATGAGAAAGGAAATTTGTATTTCAGTTTGACAGAGAATGAGGCTTTTAAACCAAATTAGTTATTTCTAATGCACTAGGGGGCTGATTCATCAAGACTGGCATTGTGCACGCCAATCTTAATGAAGAGACTCGCTGGTGTATCATGTGCCTGATTCATTATGTGGTGCTTGCTGGTTACTGAATTATGCTCTTCTGTTAATTGCTGTGCACCGCCAGCAGTCAGAAATGTGGACCACTGCTTTTTATCTTATACCACCTAATATGGGAAGAGTGTGTATTTTAGCCAATCTGAAACAGTAATGGAATTACTCCTCATTTAGAACCTCTATCAATTTGCTAGAGAGAAGGGCATACTTGTAGTATTGGGGAACAGAAGTGAGTGGGTGAGAGTAGAGATAGTGAGTGTGACCAGCCAGACTTAGCTAACATTAATTTTAAAGTCTATGTAGTCATGGAGTTATTTATAATTGAAGCGGGGATCTGGGGGTAAGATCCTCAGATGTGGGGAAAGAGAAAGGGGCAAAGGCCCCCTTTGTAAAATGAAAGCTTATCAGCTGCATGCTGGCCTACAAATATGAGCATCATGCCCATCAACTAAGCCACAAGTATGCCGCTTTGATTATGCCTCCCCACCCCCATGCTGGGGGTCTTACCCCAAGATCTTCTCTTCTATTATAAAGAACTCCATGACTACATGGACTAAAAAAATAATGTTTATTAAGTCCAGCCAGTCACACCCACTATCTTTGCTCCTGCTCACTGTCAAGGCTGGTCACACCAACTATCTCTGCTCCTGCTCACTATCTAAGGCCGGTCACGCCTACTATCTCTGCTCCTGCTCACTATCTATGGTCGGTCACAACCACTATCTCTGCTCCTACTCACTTTCTACGTCTGGTCAAGCCCACTATCTCTGCTCCCACGCACTGTATGTGGCCAGTCATGCCCATTCACTTCCGGTCCCCTATACTACAAATATGCCGAGAGGAAAATAATTGCTACAAAGTGCGCCTTTGTCTTTAGAACATGTCAATTCTTTGTACTGCTGCCATGTAACATTTATTTTGTCCTATTGGAAAACAGCAAAGGACTTGAAAACCTTCTTATAATCAATCCCTACATTTACTGCTGATCACTGGCACTTTTAGTTGGACAACTTGGCATCCGTTTTGAAGTGGACACTTCAAATCAAAATAAGATGAAGTCGATGACCTTCTAATGTTACTATCAACTGACTTAAAGGTTCTGTGTCTGTCTTTAGACCAGTGTTACCCAACTCCAGTCCTCAGGAGCCACCAACAGTGCAAGTTTTCAGGATTTCCTTAGTATTACACAGGTGATAATTTAATCTGACGCACAGGTGATGATTCCAACATTGCTAAGGAAATCCTGAAAACATGCATTGTTGGTGGCTCTGGAGTTGGGGAACACTGCTCTGTACTATGACTCTTCCTATTTTTGACTGAGGTTTGGGGTTGACATGGCAAGGACTAAGTTTTTCTTACCTTAAGTGTCAATCGCACTGCACTGCACTCCTGCAAAGGATTAAGTTTCAGTGTTTCTCCAGGATTGCTACAACCAGACGTCTGATGTTGCATTTCACAACAAACACAGACTCCATCGCTGTTAATATTTATCTAAGAGAGAAGATAATATAGATTTTATAAACATTTATAATGCAAGTGAAATTACATGTTATTAATTGAACAGTTTAAATGAATCAAGGTGGCCAAATAGCTGGTACCATGCATTGTTTTTCAGATATGGTAAAAATATTCCTAAATTAGTGCCCATCCAAAATATTATAAACGATGATGTTATATAAACAATGATGTTATTTGTAGAGATGAGTGGACCCATGGAAGTTCAGTTTGGCGGGTGCAGAGAGACTTTTGAAAAAGTTTGGTTTGGATCTGGGACTTGTCTTGAACCTCAATGGAAACTAATTTGGCAGATCAAGTTTCCGCCCATATGCAGCCAGCCATAAACAGATCACATCCGGGGCAGGTGGGCATAGTCTCTCCATTTTTTTTGTCCACACTACATCCAATCACGCTGTTGTTACCTCCCCATGCAAGCCAATCAAACACTGCAAGCAGCTTGCACTGGGCTGAGCACCGAGTGTACCTGAGCACAGCGATGCTTGCACAAGTGGTTTGCATAGGTAAAGGCCCCGATCTCCGAATATAGCCTCAGCCCCCTGATGAAGCCAGTCATGGCGAAACATGTCGGGGAGGCTATTAGCTGTTAGGTAGTTTTTAACAGGCAGTGTAGGTAATAGCCAGACATACTACGTTAGGATTTATCCAGAGCAGTGTTAGTCCGCGGCTGAACTCAACTAATACGGAATTGTCCTCCCACCTGACAATTTTAATCCTTGTCCAATATATATAATTTAATAAAGTTTATTTGATTAGGTCTTTAGTTAGGGTACCTCTTGTTGCCCTTTAGGCAAATAGTGTTTGTTCTTTCTTTTTTAATCTTATAAATAAGTATGGGGCCATAATACTGTGTGTAAGGGGATGCAGGGCAAGCACAAAGTGTAGGGAGCTGTGCAGGCCATCAACTGAATATGGGGGGTACTGTGGGGGTGATCAAACTGTCTAGAAGGCTGTTTTGGGACAATTATACTCTGTGGAGGGCAATGAGTATCTACTACACTGTGTGAAGAACTGTGTAGAGGTCATTATACCATGTGGAGGGCTGTGTGGGCCCACTATACTGTGTGCTGGGTTGTATGGAGGCTATTAATTTGAGAAGAGGGCTCTGTGGGGGCCATTTTACTGTGTGGAAGACTTTGATGGACTACTATATTGTATAGTGGTCATTTTACTGTGTTTAGGGCTGATGGAAATGCCAGTATATTGCGTGGAAGGCTATATGAGGGACAGTATGCTATGTGGAGAGTTGTGTGGCTATCATAAAACTGCATGCAGGTCTGTAAAATCAAATATACTGTGTAGAGGGCTGTGTGGGCCAATATACTTTATTGAGGACTTGTGGGGGGCTATTACAATGTGTTGAGAACTGTATGCTGTCCTCTGTACTGTGTTCAGAGCTATGTGGCTACCACTATATTGTGTGAAAGGTTGTGAGGGGAACTTTGCTATGTGGGGGATACTGATCTGTGTGAAGATCCATTATACTATGCAAAGGGCTGAGAAGCTCCCATTATACTGTGTGGAGAGCTGTGAGGGCAATTTTACTGTGTGTAGGCCTCTGTGGGATCCATTATTTTGTGTTCTAAGCTATGTTGGTTCCATAATGCTGTGTTTTGGGACTGTGGAGGCCATCATACTGTGTTGGGGTCATGGGGACCTCATAGTATGTAGGGGAACTGTGGTGACATCACTGTGTTGGGGGCATAATACATTGCAGAGGGCAGATATTTTGGATTTTGCCTACTCTGCCAAATATTTTATTATTTTTGGGGTGGAAAATTTTGTTAAAGGTTATTTATCCATATCTATATATATAATTGCCTTATTCTGTCTGTCTGTCTGTATGTCTGTCTGTCTGTCTGTCTGTCTTGCTCCAAAATTGTGTCCTTACGGTGACACAAAGCTGATTGGCCGCTGGGCTCGCCATGGCCCCGCCCCCCGCACGGATTGGCCGCTCGCCTCGCCTCAGCTCCGCCCCCCACGGATTGGTCGCTCGCCTCGGCCTGGCCCCGCCCTCCGCATGGATTGCCCACTCGCCTCGGCCCTCCACACGCATCGCAAGACATAACCTTGCGCTGCTGGGATCGTGACGAAGCCGGTGAACGCTGGTAACCATTATACACATCGGGTAACTAAGGTCCCTTGGTTACCCGATGTGTATCATAGTTACCAGTGTACACCGGCTCCGTCACGATCCCAGCAGCGCCAGACATAACCTTGCGCTGCTTGACGGAGCCGGTGAACGCTGGCAACCATTATACACATTGGGTAACTAAGGTCCCTTGGTTACCCGATGTGTATCATAGTTACCAGTGTACACCGGCTCTTTCACGATCCCATCAGCGCCAGACATAACCTTGCGATGCTGGGATCGTGACGGAGCCGGTGAACGCTGGTAACCATTATACACATCGGGTAACTAAGGTCCCTTAGTTACCCGATGTGTATCATAGTTACCAGCGTACACCGGATCCCGGTACACATGTGCGGGGAGCCGGCATTATACTCCTCTCCCCCCAGGACTACTCCTCCTATTATAGTCCTCCTATTATACTCCTCTCTGAGTATAATAGGAGAACTATTATAGCATGGGGGGGATGGAGCACGATGGGGTGCACAGCATGGGGGATGTAGCACGATGGGGGGTGCACAGCATGGGGGATGTAGCACGATGGGGGGTGCGCAGCATGGGGGATGTAGCACGATGGGGAGTGCGCAGCATGGGGGATGGAGCACGATGGGGAGTGTGCAGCATGGGGGATGGAGCACGATGGGGGGTGCGCAGCATGGGGGATGGAGCACGATGGGGAGTGCGCAGCATGGGGGATGGAGCACGATGGGGAGTGTGCAGCATGGGGGATGGAGCATGATGGGGGGTGCGCAGCATGGGGGACGGAGCACGATGGGGGTGCGCAGCATGGGGGATGGAGCACGATGGGGAGTGTGCAGCATGGAGGATGGAGCACGATGGGGAGTGCGCAGCATGGGGGATGTAGCATGATGGGGGGTGCGCAGCATGGTGGATGGAGCACGATGGGGGGTGCGCAGCATGGGGGATGGAGCACGATGGGGGGTGCGCAGCATGGGGGATGGAGCACGATGGGGAGTGCGCAGCATGGAGGATGGAGCACGATGGGGGGTGCGCAGCATGGGGGATGAATCACGATGGGGGGTGCGCAGCATCGGGGATGGAGCACGATGGGGAGTGCGCAGCATGGGGGATGGAGCACGATGGGGGGTGCGCAGCATCGGCGATGGAGCACGATGGGGAATGTGCAGCATAGGGGATGGAGCACAATGGGGGTTGGGCAGCATGGGGGATGGAGCACGATGGGGGTGCGCAGCATGGGGGATGGGGCACGATGGGGGATGCGCAGCATGGGGGATGGAGCACGATGGGAGGTGCACACCTCCCCCCAACACACACACACACAACACCACACAGACACTGGGAACCTCAAACACTGCCCTACACAGATACCCACACACACAGACAACGCCGCACACACACAACACCCAACACACAAACACCGCGGCATACATAAATATACGCATATACCGCACAACACACACATTGCACAAAACATACCTCCCCTCAAAACACACCACACCCACACAAACCGCGCAACACACACACACACAACGCGACAGACACACAGCGCTCCACAAACAACGCAACACACGCAACACACATACAACACCGCTCTCACCCCCCGCCACACCCAGACAACACCCAGAACATGTACAGCGCCCTACACAAACACTTGGTAACTACACACAACAACATGTATATATATATATATATATATATATATATATATAAAACAAAAATCATACATGAACTACACAATACGTAAGTTCTAGAATACCCGATGCGTAGAATCGGGCCACCTTCTAGTTTTATATAAAATCTCTCTCTTTTGTTTGTTTATATTGTCTATTGCTCAGTCTATCTAAGAATTATGGAAATCACAGGATCGATGCACAAATTAATGATATACTAATGAGGAAAAATGAAGATAACATTTTTAAAACATCTCAATTTACAGCATTCAGTATTTAATATGAGTGCAACGCACACAAATGAATGTGTGCCGCCCCCGTGACAGCAGCCGGCGCTGGGGTCCGGGCCTTCTGGGGTGGTGGCTCAAGGGTCTCCGGACACGCTGAATAAATGGGGGGGACGTAAATGTACGGGCTAGACTGTAGTAAGTTCATGACGCCACCCACGGTGTGTGATGAGGTGGAACACCACCGCTGCGGTTATGGGGCACCCGGGGGAAATGTTGTGCAGCAAATTGTTAACCCATCTGTGGGCAGGGATGATGGCCCCGGGACCCGGTGGCTCGGTGCAGGGGATGGTGACCACAGGGGGTGCTGGAGTACTCACTGTTAGTAAAACACACAAGTCTCAGGTAAACCAAGGTGATGGTGGCCGGTGCCGCGGCCGGTTGCTTTCAGGGTCCCCCACTCGGCTGGTGGTTTTTATCCTTTTCCTGCACTACGTTGTGTGAGGTGGACATTCCTAGTGTGAAACTCAGGAGTCCGCTCACGGCTGGATGTGGCCTGAGGAGCCGTGCCCGCAGACGCTGGCTCGTGGGATCTATGGGCCTTGGCGGTGACCTCTTATCCCTAATAGGTGGCCTGTTGTCTTCTTTGAGGGACTTTGGGTGGGACAGGACCTCTAGTCCTGGCCTCAATCGGTTAATTAACCAGTCCGCTTGATTCCGGTTTCTGGCTTCAGGGTCCGAGTACCCCCCTTTGTGCTACGGTTTCCGGGTCGGTTCCCCATGTCGCTACCGGCGAGCTATAACCCTGTCCCGGTCCACCTCGGTTCCACCGAGCCATCTTCCCGTCTCGTGCTTACAGAGACCCCCGTCCGCTTCCTAGCCAGTGGCACCAGGGCTCCTACCCTGGTACCGTTCAACTTGAACTTCTCTGCTGGAGCTACACTTAGCTCCAGCCCACACTCCTCTTCAAACTGAACTCCAAACGTCACTGCTTGTTTTCCCGCCCCGGGCTGTCTAGACCCCTGGGTGGGCGTGTTCCAACCACCTGGTCACGCCCACTGGTGTGTCTATCTGTCCCTAAGGGGGGGGTGACTAGGGTTTCTGGTTGGTTGTGTGTTTCCTAGTGAGGGAACGGTGTTATGCAGGGGCCTAACTGTGAGTACCTGGTTTTGCCAGGGTGTCACACATTCACTTTCATGTCTTGTTATGCCATCCATAAGATTTTTAAAGGGAATTTGCCATGTCTTAACACACTATTAACCTGAAAATGTGGGGTTAATTTCCAGGTTAATATCGTTCTAAGCCTGCTCAATCACCACTCTGAAAACATGGCTGTTGGCAGGATATGAACTTTATTGCCTCCAGCTTTCAGTCATAGAGACGTGTTGGCATGGCTTCAGTCACATCTCAGTACATAGTGAGCAGAGGCTGTAATGATGCTCTAGTACACTAAGTGAAAGCCGACTTTGCACTGATAGACTGCAGCGACAGCTGTCAGTCAATGTCCTGGGGCGTGGTTACATTTGCCACTCACTGTATCCTGAGCTGTGACTGCAGCTACTCTGAAATACCTCTAAGACAAGGGTCAGACGAGCATATAGCATCCGATGCAACAGCATTGGATGTGAGATTGCCAATGACACTCGGCATCTACTTTGCTCCAATTCTTACGGTTACAAGAATCAGAGCACATGTGCGGAGAAGAGGGAGATATTAATTTCTCCATCTTCTCTATTGCCTGTCTCTACATGTACTCGGATGTCATCCAAGTGAAGTCCAATGGTTCACACGGACCCATAGACTTGTATGGGTGCAAGTGAAGCAACGTATGTTGATAATGGCAGCATGCTGCAATTTTTCTTTCATGGCGATTCGTCATGAGAAAAACATTGCAGATTTGCTTGGCCTCATTGAATAACATTGATCAGAGTACAATGACAGATTTTATTGCATTGCAGATATCAGATTGAAACGCTCGTTTAACCCCGGCCTTAACTGATATCCAGAGGTTTTTAAGTAGAGTAAAGTTCAATTTCTACCCATGGCCATGCTTTCTGTGTGACAGCCAAGAAGCTTTAGAATGTTATTAACCTGCAGATTAAATAGCAGTTTGGGATCAAGATAGGTTTCCTTTAATGGTCTGCTGAGGAGTGTACATGGTAATGCAAGTCATCAATATCCACTGCTGGCAACTCCCTTTGTGATTGCCAACCAATGTCATACTAGATGTTTTTGTAGCGAGACAAGTCTGGAGGTGCTGCAAGCAACGGTAACATGTTTACGCCATGCAGGCTGCATACAATACTACCAGCAACATCTGGCCTGGTGTTTTCATATTGGAAAAAAGCTCTTCTTATGATACTGGAGAAAAGGCCGTACCACTGTTTCCAAGACCAAATGAATGTAATGAATAAAGATTATAGGGTTCCGGATATTGCATATTTCGGACACCATTGGTCGAAGATTGCCGCCACTGGAGCTTGATGATTGTATGCCCAAGTTCATTCAGTATGGTAGAAAATTCCTCAGTCAACCATTAGTAACCTCATTGATACCATGTGAGTAAGTGCATAACTTTCTGCATGAGGTGCGCATACTCAATGCTAAATAAATGAATATGTTTGGAAAATCTTGGCTCCATTTTTCCTTCACATGCACATTATTAATTGGTATTTTGTTCCTGTGATTTTCAAAACATAATTCCCAGACTTTTCCTTCTTGATGTTGCAAATCAACGAGTGGGAGTATACAGTATAAAACAAAGGTAAGTACACCCCTCACATTTTTGTAAATATTTTATTATATTTTTTCATGAAACATCACTGAAGATTAGAGTTGAGCGCGGTTCGCGGTTCGAGGTTCTCCAGTTCTAGGCTCGAGTGATTTTGGGGCCTGTTCTAGATCGAACTAGAACTCGAGCTTTTTGCAAAAGCTCGATAGTTCTAGAAACGTTCGAGAACGGTTCTAGCAGCAAAAAAACAGCTAATTCCTAGCTGGCTTTCCGCTGTAATAGTGTAAGTCACTCTGTGACTCACACTATTATGACATTTCAGTGTATAGTGTGCGTGAACAGCGCCTTCAGATCACTGCTGTATGGATAATGGCGATCGCCATTTTTTTTTTTTTTTTTTCTTGTCTTCCTTCCCTAAGCGCGCGCGTCTTGTGGGGCGGGCCAGCATGTCAGCCAATCCCAGACACACACACAGCTAAGTGGACTTTTAGCCAGAGAAGCAATGGCATGTGTGATAGGATGTCCATGTCACATGTCCCTGCATTACAAAACCGGACATTTTCCTCCAGGACGCCATTATCTCTTCTGCGTCCTTGGTGTCAGACATCACTGGCGCAGCTCCGTCCTGAGTCCTATCGCCGATACAGCTGTATGCGCTCCATACACAGCGCTGGACAGCATAGGGATAGCACTTTCCATCAGTCCTTTTAAGGGCTCGTACCGGCAGGGTCAGAGCCAGAGGTGACAGGTCCTGAAAACAGCAACAGCGTCTGTGTAGCTAAGGTCAGGGATTTCGTCGCTGCATTTCCCCATTAGGAGGGAATAGAAAGGGAGGCTTCCTTTCCTCTACCCAGAGCCCCACAATCCTGGCACTGTACCCTCCTGTCCTCTGCACACTCCAACTCATTATAACTAAGCCATTATACTAGCAAACACTCAGTGTACCTAGTGGCATCCTAAACGTGGCTATTGGACTTTGCTATAGTCCCACTAGTACAAAGACATTTGCAGCACCTCTACCTGCATTGCACACTCCAACTCATTATAACTAAGCCATTATACTAGCAAACACTCAGTGTACCTAGTGGCATCCTAAACGTGGCTATTGGACTTTGCTATAGTCCCACTAGTGCAAAGACATTTGCAGCACCTCTGCCTGCATTGCACACTCCAACTCATTATAACTAAGCCATTATACTAGCAAACACTCATTGTACCTAGTGGCATCCTATACGTGGCTATTGGACTTTGCTATAGTCCCACTAGTGCAAAGACATTTGCAGAGCGCCTCTGCCTGCATTGCACACTCCAACTCATTATAACTAAGCCATTATACTAGCAAACACTCAGTGTACCTAGTGGCATCCTATACGTGGCTATTGGACTTTGCTATAGTCCCACTAGTGCAAAGACATTTGCAGAGCGCGTCTGCCTGCATTGCACACTCCAACTCATTATAACTAAGCCATTATACTAGCAAACACTCAGTGTACCTAGTGGCATCCTATACGTGGCTATTGGACTTTGCTATAGTCCCACTAGTGCAAAGACATTTGCAGAGCGCCTCTGCCTGCATTGCACACTCCAACTCATTATGACTAAGCCATTATACTAGCAAACACTCAGTGTACCTAGTGGCATCCTATACGTGGCTATTGGACTTTGCTATAGTCCCACTAGTGCAAAGACATTTGCAGCACTTCTGCTTGCATTGCAGACTCCAACTCATTATAACTAAGCCATTATACTAGCAAACAGTCAGTGTACCTAGTGGCATCCTAAACGTGGCTATTGGACTTTGCTATAGTCCCACTAGTGCAAAGACATTTGCAGCACCTCTGCCTGCATTGCACACTCCAACTCATTATAACTAAGCCATTATACTAGCAAACACTCAGTGTACCTAGTGGCATCCTAAACGTGGCTATTGGACTTTTGTCTAGTCACACTAGTGCAAAGACATTTGCAGCACCTCTACCTGCATTGCACACTCCAACTCATTATAACTAAGCCATTATACTAGCAAACACTCAGTGTACCTAGTGGCATCCTAAACGTGGCTATTGGACTTTGCTATAGTCCCACTAGTGCAAAGACATTTGCAGCACCTCTGCCTGCATTGCACACTCCAACTCATTATAACTAAGCCATTATACTAGCAAACACTCAGTGTACCTAGTGGCATCCTAAACGTGGCTATTGGACTTTGCTATATTCCCACTAGTGCAAAGACATTTGCAGAGCGCGTCTGCCTGCATTGCACACTCCAACTCATTATAACTAAGCCAATATACTAGCAAACACTCAGTGTACCTAGTGGCATCCTATACGTGGCTATTGGACTTTGCTATAGTCCCACTAGTGCAAAGACATTTGCAGAGCGCGTCTGCCTGCATTGCACACTCCAACTCATTATAACTAAGCCATTATACTAGCAAACACTCAGTGTACCTAGTGGCATCCTATACGTGGCTATTGGATTTTGCTATAGTCCCACTAGTGCAAAGACATTTGCAGAGCGCCTCTGCCTGCATTGCACACTCCAACTCATTATGACTAAGCCATTATACTAGCAAACACTCAGTGTACCTAGTGGCATCCTAGTGGAATCCATACACAGTTTTTTCCTATGCTCTAAAATGCTATAATAGCCAATTTTCACTGCACATATACACTTTTAAGCACAGTTGGAAAAAATAATGTTAAGATACCAGCATACCAGTGATGTATGGAGATAACAGCATATACACCCAGCAGGGAATTAATCTGCTGGAGTAACTAGTGGCAATCAAAAAATCCCAATAGGATGATATAAAGATAACAATGTACCAAAGATGCATAGAAATACACCATAAAATCCCAGCAGGGAACTTATCTGCTGAGGTAACTGGTAACAGTCCAGAATCCCGACGCGTTTCCCCCCTAAAAATCTAATCTTAGGGGTTCATCAGGGGAAAAGAGGAACCAAGGATTTCATAGTATCCACAAGTTTTTGTATCTTAGTAGAATTGGCTTTCGTGACGTAAGCAGACCGACATCAATGGCCAAAGATGAAAGGCAAGTCGTCTGGTAGATATCCCCAGTTCAACCTCTAAGTACAATGACCCAGGTGACTGAGACGCAAAGCCTGCTGGTATCTTAACATTATTTTTTCCAACTGTGCTTAAAAGTGTATATGTGCAGTGAAAATTGGCTATTATAGCATTTTAGAGCATAGGAAAAAACTGTGTATGGATTCCCACTTTTGAGGCAATAATATATTAGTGTATATTGCATTTTTTTGTCATTATTTAAGGATAAGTTGTATTATGGTCACTAACTCCTCTTGGTGACCACTTTTTCGACAATGACCTATTGACTTCTGTGCACTTATATCCTTGGTGGTGGGTCTCATGCGACTTGCGGGTCAAAGGGACAGCTTAGGGAAAGCCGACGAGGAGCGGGGGGTACCCAATACTTTAAGGTGCACCTCCGCTGGTAGGTAGTTATAAGGGAGGGAGAGACTAATCCATTATATCCCTAAGGATAATAGGCTATCAATCTATTTTCATAAAGATTTGGAGCCATGCTACCTAGGGCTCACCTATAAAACGCTGAGATTATAATAGCCCCTTCCCTCACTAGCTGGTTTGTACACCTCTTGTCCTCCCACTCACTTCACGTGACTAATTCAAGACTTTTTACAATATAAGAGTTATTATGCTCTGTATTTCTGGGCATTTTTAATATTTTTCCCTAATAAATATTGTTTTTAGGAGTATTTTTTCCTTTTGGTTTTTACTTTGCTATAGTCCCACTAGTGCAAAGACATTTGCAGCACCTCTGCCTGCATTGCACACTCCAACTCATTATAACTAAGCCATTATACTAGCAAACACTCAGTGTACCTAGTGGCATCCTAAACGTGGCTATTGGACTTTGCTATAGTCCCACTAGTGCAAAGACATTTGCAGAGCACGTCTGCCTGCATTGCACACTCCAACTCATTATAACTAAGCCATTATACTAGCAAACACTCAGTGTACCTAGTGGCATCCTATACGTGGCTATTGGACTTTGCTATAGTCCCACTAGTGCAAAGACATTTGCAGCACCTCTGCCTGCATTGCACACTCCAACTCATTATAACTAAGCCATTATACTAGCAAACACTCAGTGTACCTAGTGGCATCCTAAATGTGGCTATTGGACTTTGCTATAGTCTCACTAGTGCAAAGACATTTGCAGCACCTCTGCCTGCATTGCACACTCCAACTCATTATAACTAAGCCATTATACTAGCAAACACTCAGTGTACCTAGTGGCATCCTAAACGTTGCTATTGGACTTTGCTATAGTCCCACTAGTGCAAAGACATTTGCATCACCTCTGCCTGCATTGCACACTCCAACTCATTATAACTAAGCCATTATACTAGCAAACACTCAGTGTACCTAGTGGCATCCTAAACGTGGCTATTGGACTTTGCTATAGTCCCACTAGTGCAAAGACATTTGCAGCACCTCTACCTGCATTGCACACTCCAACTCATTATAACTAAGCCATTATACTAGCAAACACTCAGTGTACCTAGTGGCATCCTAAACGTGGCTATTGGACTTTGCTATAGTCCCACTAGTGCAAAGACATTTGCAGCACCTCTGCCTGCATTGCACACTAAAACTCATTATAACTAAGCCATTATACTAGCAAACACTCAGTGTACCTAGTGGCATCCTAAACGTGGCTATTGGACTTTGCTATAGTCCCACTAGTGCAAAGACATTTGCAGCACCTCTGCCTGCATTGCACACTCCAACTCATTATAACTAAGCCATTATACTAGCAAACACTCAGTGTACCTAGTGGCATCCTAAACGTGGCTATTGGACTTTTGTTTAGTCACACTAGTGCAAAGACATTTGCAGCACCTCTACCTGCATTGCACACTCCAACTCATTATAACTAAGCCATTATACTAGCAAACACTCAGTGTACCTAGTGGCATCCTAAACGTGGCTATTGGACTTTGCTATAGTCCCACTAGTGCAAAGACATTTGCAGCACCTCTGCCTGCATTGCACACTCCAACTAATTATAACTAAGCCATTATACTAGCAAACACTCAGTGTAACTAGTGGCATCCTAAATGTGGCTATTGGACTCTTTGCTATAGTCCCACTAGTGCAAAGACATTTGCAGCACCTCTACCTGCATTGCACACTCCAACTCATTATAACTAAGCCATTATACTAGCAAACACTCAGTGTACCTAGTGGCATCCTAAACGTGGCTATTGGACTTTTGTCTAGTCACACTAGTGCAAAGACATTTGCAGCACCTCTACCTGCATTGCACACTCCAACTCATTATAACTAAGCCATTATACTAGCAAACACTCAGTGTACCTAGTGGCATCCTAAACGTGGCTATTGGACTTTGCTATAGTCCCACTAGTGCAAAGACATTTGCAGCACCTCTACCTGCATTGCACACTCCAACTCATTATAACTAAGCCATTATACTAGCAAACACTCAGTGTACCTAGTGGCATCCTAAACGTGGCTATTGGACTTTGCTATAGTCCCACTAGTGCAAAGACATTTGCAGCACCTCTGCCTGCATTGCACACTCCAACTCATTATAACTAAGCCATTATACTAGCAAACACTCAGTGTACCTAGTGGCATCCTAAACGTTGCTATTGGACTTTGTTATAGTCCCACTAGTGCAAAGACATTTGCAGCACCTCTGCCTGCATTGCACACTCCAACTCATTATAACTAAGCCATTATACTAGCAAACACTCAGTGTACCTAGTGGCATCCTAAACGTGGCTATTGGACTTTTGTCTAGTCACACTAGTGCAAAGACATTTGCAGCACCTCTACCTGCATTGCACACTCCAACTCATTATAACTAAGCCATTATACTAGCAAACACTCAGTGTACCTAGTGGCATCCTAAACGTGGCTATTGGACTTTTGTCTAGTCACACTAGTGCAAAGACATATGCAGCACCTCTACCTGCATTGCACACTCCAACTCATTATAACTAAGCCATTATACTAGCAAACACTCAGTGTACCTAGTGGCATCCTAAACGTGGCTATTGGACTTTGCTATAGTCCCACTAGTGCAAAGACATTTGCAGCACCTCTGCCTGCATTGCACACTCCAACTCATTATAACTAAGCCATTATACTAGCAAACACTCAGTGTACCTAGTGGCATCCTAAACGTGGCTATTGGACTGTTGCTATAGTCCCACTAGTGCAAAGACATTTGCAGCACCTCTGCCTGCATTGCACACTCCAACTCATTATAACTAAGCCATTATACTAGCAAACACTCAGTGTACCTAGTGGCATCCTAAACGTGGCTATTGGACTTTGCTATAGTCCCACTAGTGCAAAGACATTTGCAGCACCTCTGCCTGCATTGCACACTCCAACTCATTATAACTAAGCCATTATACTAGCAAACACTCAGTGTACCTAGTGGCATCCTAAACGTGGCTTTTGGACTTTTGTCTAGTCACACTAGTGCAAAGACATTTGCAGCACCTCTACCTGCATTGCACACTCCAACTCATTATAACTAAGCCATTATACTAGCAAACACTCAGTGTACCTAGTGGCATCCTAAACGTGGCTATTGGACTTTGCTATAGTCCCACTAGTGCAAAGACATTTGCAGCACCTCTACCTGCATTGTACACTCCAACTCATTATAAATAAACCATTATACTAGCAAACACTCAGTGTACCTAGTGGCATCCTAAACGTGGCTATTGGACTTTGCTATAGTCCCACTAGTGCAAAGACATTTGCAGCACCTCTGCCTGCATTGCACACTCCAACTCATTATAACTAAGCCATTATACTAGCAAACACTCAGTGTACCTAGTGGCATCCTAAACGTGGCTATTGGACTTTTGTCTAGTCACACTAGTGCAAAGACATTTGCAGCACCTCTACCTGCATTGCACACTCCAACTCATTATAACTAAGCCATTATACTAGCAAACACTCAGTGTACCTAGTGGCATCCTAAACGTGGCTATTGGACTTTGCTATAGTCCCACTAGTGCAAAGACATTTGCAGCACCTCTGCCTGCATTGCACACTCCAACTCATTATAACTAAGCCATTATACTAGCAAACACTCAGTGTACCTAGTGGCATCCTAAACGTGGCTATTGGACTTTTGTCTAGTCAAACTAGTGCAAAGACATTTGCAGCACCTCTACCTGCATTGCACACTCCAACTCATTATAACTAAGCCATTATACTAGCAAACACTCAGTGTACCTAGTGGCATCCTAAACGTGGCTATTGGACTTTTGTCTAGTCACACTAGTGCAGAGACATTTGCAGCACCTCTACCTGCATTGCACACTCCAACTCATTATAACTAAGCCATTATACTAGCAAACACTCAGTGTACCTAGTGGCATCCTAAACGTGGCTATTGGACTTTTGTCTAGTCACACTAGTGCAAAGACATTTGCAGCACCTCTACCTGCATTGCACACTCCAACTCATTATAACTAAGCCATTATACTAGCAAACACTCAGTGTACCTAGTGGCATCCTAAACATGGCTATTGGACTTTGCTATAGTCCCACTAGTGCAAAGACATTTGCAGCACCTCTGCCTGCATTGCACACTCCAACTCATTATAACTAAGCCATTATACTAGCAAACACTCAGTGTACCTAGGGGCATCCTAAACGTGGCTATTGGACTTTTGTCTAGTCACACTAGTGCAAAGACATTTGCAGCACCTCTACCTGCATTGCACACTCCAACTCATTATAACTAAGCCATTATACTAGCAAACACTCAGTGTACCTAGTGGCATCCTAAACGTGGCTATTGGACTTTGCTATAGTCCCACTAGTGCAAAGACATTTGCAGCACCTCTGCCTGCATTGCACACTCCAACTCATTATAACTAAGCCATTATACTAGCAAACACTCAGTGTACCTAGTGGCATCCTAAACGTGGCTATTGGACTTTTGTCTAGTCACACTAGTGCAGAGACATTTGCAGCACCTCTACCTGCATTGCACACTCCAACTCATTATAACTAAGCCATTATACTAGCAAACACTCAGTGTACCTAGTGGCATCCTAAACGTGGCTATTGGACTTTTGTCTAGTCACACTAGTGCAAAGACATTTGCAGCACCTCTACCTGCATTGCACACTCCAACTCATTATAACTAAGCCATTATACTAGCAAACACTCAGTGTACCTAGTGGCATCCTAAACGTGGCTATTGGACTTTGCTATAGTCCCACTAGTGCAAAGACATTTGCAGCACCTCTGCCTGCATTGCACACTCCAACTCATTATAACTAAGCCATTATACTAGCAAACACTCAGTGTACCTAGTGGCATCCTAAACGTGGCTATTGGACTGTTGCTATAGTCCCACTAGTGCAAAGACATTTGCAGCACCTCTGCCTGCATTGCACACTCCAACTCATTATAACTAAGCCATTATACTAGCAAACACTCAGTGTACCTAGTGGCATCCTAAACGTGGCTATTGGACTTTGCTATAGTCCCACTAGTGCAAAGACATTTGCAGCACCTCTGCCTGCATTGCACACTCCAACTCATTATAACTAAGCCATTATACTAGCAAACACTCAGTGTACCTAGTGGCATCCTAAACGTGGCTATTGGACTTTTGTCTAGTCACACTAGTGCAAAGACATTTGCAGCACCTCTACCTGCATTGCACACTCCAACTCATTATAACTAAGCCATTATACTAGCAAACACTCAGTGTACCTAGTGGCATCCTAAACGTGGCTATTGGACTTTGCTATAGTCCCACTAGTGCAAAGACATTTGCAGCACCTCTGCCTGCATTGCACACTCCAACTCATTATAACTAAGCCATTATACTAGCAAACACTCAGTGTACCTAGTGGCATCCTAAACGTGGCTATTGGACTTTTGTCTAGTCACACTAGTGCAAAGACATTTGCAGCACCTCTACCTGCATTGCACACTCCAACTCATTATAACTAAGCCATTATACTAGCAATTTTTGCTGCCAGTTTAAGGGCCGTAGTTGCATTGTCAGGGATATTTATTCTTTATTATTCTGCTGTTAATAAAGCTAGACCACCACTGCAATCTACACCACCTCTCAATTTTTACTACCATATTTTCAGTGCACAATCTTGTCGCAATCAACATGAGTGGCAAAATGACAGATGCTGGTGGAAAGGGGAAGAGGCGTGGTGGAAAAGGCAAAAAAGGTTTTGTCCGTGGGGAAGGTGGCAAAGCTACATTATCATCTGCTGAAGATAGACCATCTACCAGCAAAAGTAAGATGTCTATTACTTACCGTGGACAATCCGATGTGCTCCCTTTTTTACGGACACGAACAACAGGAACAAAGGTAGATGATGGCCAAAAAAGGAAAATGCTTGAATGGATCTCAAGTGGTCCAACAAGTGCCCTCTCAGCCACTTCAAGTACCGCATCCAAAAAACACCAGTCCTCTGAGTTGTCATCTCAATCAACCTTGCTTTCTCCCAGCTCTGAAGTCTCCATCAGCCCTGCACAGTATGGTGGAACTGAGATGGCTGAGTCTGCAGAGCTGTTCAGTCACACTATAGCCTGGGAATCAGAGGTCTGCTCCCAAGCTACAGTGAGTACAGAACAGGAAATGGTCTGCAGTGATGCCCAGAACCTTTGTGACTCTGATTCAGGCTGTGAGGACCAAGTTTCTGAGCATAATGTTGACCCTTTGTCACAAACTGTAACACCTGTGGTTATAGACAATGAGGAACATACTGATGAAGATGAGACGCAGATACCCGATTGGGATGACAACTTAAATATTCGGTCAGGGCAAGAATAGGCTCGGTCTGAGGGGGAGGGGAGTGCAAACACAACAATTGATGATGAAGTTCTAGATCCCACCTACTGTCAACCCACAGTCAGGCACTCGAGGAGGTCAACAGAGGTGGTGGAGGAGGATGCAACTGATGACGAAGTTACCTTGCGCCTTCCTGGACACAGTCGGAGTACTGGTAGCACGTCTACAACTGCATCCTCAGCCACCACTCTGCCTCTGAGCATTATTCGGGGTGGATCAACAGGTCGCATGGCCTCTAAGCCTTGCCTAGCCTGGTCCTTTTTTGACATAGAAAAAGATCGCCCAAATTATGTGATCTGTAAAATTTGTCATGGTTCTCTTAGTAGAGGTCAAAACCTCAGCAGTTTGACAACTTCTTCCATGAATCGTCACATGAATAAATATCATATGGCCCGGTGGGAAGCTCACCGTGCTGCAATGCGGCCTAGCGGAGCGAACCATCCACCGCCTGCCCCTTCCAGTGCATCCGTGCGCTCGTCATCTTCTAGGACTGTGGGGACAGCTGTCACACCTGTTTTTCCACCCACAACTTCCACCACTGTAACCGCAACAGGCAGTTTGCTTGGTAGGTCGTCAGTTGGTTTGGAAGGGGAAACAAGTGAGTGTGTACAGCTCTCTCAGACATCGATAGCACCAACGTTGGATGAAGGCAACATCATGTCTCCGCCTGCACTTTCCTCACAAACCTGCATTTTTCCAGGGACACCCTACTCAACACCGTCTACACACAGCAGCCAGATCTCTGTCCCTCAGATGTGGTCAAATAAAAGGCCACTTCCTGCGACCCATGACAAAGCTAAGAGGTTGACTTTATCCCGCTGTTGGCTACCGAAATGCTGCCTTTCCGCCTAGTGGACACACAGGATTTTAGAGACCTTATGTCTGTCGCTGTGCCCCAGTACCAGATGCCTAGTCGCCACTACTTGTCTAAGAAAGGTGTGCCCGCGCTACACCAGCATGTCGCACACAACATCACCGCTTCCTTGAGAAACTCTGTGTGTGAACGGGTGCATTTCACCACCGATACTTGGACCAGTAAGCATGGACAGGGACGTTACATGTCGCTGACTGGGCACTGGGTAACTATGGTGATAGATGGTGAAGGGTCTGCTGCACAAGTCTTGCCGTCCCCACGACTTGTGTGTCAATCCTCTGTCTGTCCAAGTTCCGCCACTGCTTCTGCCTCCTCCACCTCATCTGGGTCCTCCACCTCCGCCCCAAGCCTGCCTGGTCAGGCCACCAGTGTTCTCACTGCGCAGAAGGAATCACGCACCCCTCATTACTATGCTGGCAGCAGAGCGCAACGGCATCAGGCGGTCTTTAGCTTGACATGTCTTGGGAATAAGAGTCACACAGCTGAGGAGTTGTGGTCAGCTCTGCGGTCCGAGTTTAATAAATGGTTGTCTCCACTCAACCTGCAGCCTGGTAAGGCCGCGTGCGACAATGCTGCAAACCTGGGTGCGGCCCTTCGCCTAGGCAAGGTGACACACGTACCTTGTATGGCTCACGTGTTGAACCTTGTTGTCCAGCAATTCTTACCACACTATCCCGGCCTAGATGGCCTTCTGAACAGGGCACGAAAACTGTCTGCTCACCTCCGCCGTTCAAGCGCCGCAGCTGAGCGACTTGCATCGCTCCAGAAGTCTTTCGGCCTGCCGGTTCATCGCCTGAAATGCGATGTGGCGACACGCTGGAATTCAACTCTCCACATGTTACAGCGACTGTGGCAGCACCGCCGAGCCCTGGTGCAATACGTCATGACGTATAGCCTGGGCCAACGAGATGCAGAGGTGGGGCAGATCACCGTGATGGAGTTGTCTCAGATCAAGGACCTATGCACCCTTCTGCACAGTTTCGACATGGCGACGAATATGTTTAGCGCTGACAATGCCATTATCAGCATGACGATTCCAGTCATTTACATGCTGGAGCACACGCTAAACACTATTCGGAGTCAGGGGGTGGGACAACAGGAAGGGGATGAACTACAGGAGGATTCATATGCGCAAGACACAACAACATCACCAAGGTCCAGATGTTCATCATCACCAAGGCGCCAGGCATGGGACCATGGGGGACAGGGATCAACAAGGGCGCATGGTAGCAGGCGAGATGTTGAGGAAGGTGCAGGAGAACATGAAGAAATGGAGGACGAACTGTCCATGGACATGGAAGACTCAGCAGATGAGGGAGACCTTGGTCAAATTTCAGTTGAAAGAGGTTAGGGGGAGATGTCAGAGGAAGAAAGAACGGTTAGCACCTCTATGCCACAAACACAGCGTGGACTTGGTCCGCATGGCTGCGCAAGACACATGAGTGCCTTCTTGTTGCACTACCTCCAACATGACCCTCGTATTGTCAAAATTAGAAGTGATGATGACTACTGGCTTGCCACACTATTAGATCCCCGGTACAAGTCCAAATTTTGTGACATAATTCCAGCCATAGAAAGGGACGCACGTATGCAGGAGTATTAGCAGAAGCTGTTACTCGATCTTAGATCGGCTTTTCCACCAAACAACCGTGCAGGTGCAGGGAGTGAATCTCCCAGTTGTAACTTGACAAACATGGGACGGTCTCGTCATCTTCAACAGTCTACCCGTACCAGTAGGACCGTATCTGGTGCTGGTAACAGCAATTTTATTGAATCTTTTCATAATTTTTTTAGACCCTCCTTTGCAAGGCCACCAGAGACAACAAGTCTGACACCTAGTCAACGGCTGGAGAGGATGATACAGGAGTATCTCCAAATGAACATCGATGCCATGACTTTGCAAATGGAGCCTTGCTCCTTTTGGGCTTCAAATCTAGAAAAATGGCCAGAGCTATCCAGTTACGCCTTGGAGATTTTTTCGTGTCCAGCTGCCAGCGTTGTCTCTGAACGTGTCTTCAGTGCTGCTGGGTGTGTGCTGACAGATAAGCGCATGCGTCTGTCCAGTGACAATGTGGACAGACTGACATTCATCAAAATGAACAAGTCATGGATCCAGAAGGAATTTACTACCCCTGTGTCATCCTGGGGAGAGTAAATGCTTGTGGATTTGGAATGTGCTTGATGCAAATCTAGCTGTGAAGTGTACAACTAGGGCACAAGTGCTGCCACTGAATGGGTGGGTGTGTGTGGGGCCCAATTTTTGGAAAAAAGGGAGACTCCGCTTGGAGTAACCCTTGCTTACATTGTTTTTAAAAGAAGCCAAGATGAACAGAGCTGGGATCAGGAAAGACTTTGCTACCTACCCCGGTGTCATCCTGGGGACGGATAAGAATGGCGTATTTTTGAATGTGCTTGATGCAAATCTAGCTGTGAAGTGTACAACTGGGGCACAACTGTTGCCACTGAAGGGGTGGGTGTGTGTGGGGCCCAATTTTTGGAAAAAAGGGAGACTCCGCTTGGAGTAACCCTTGCTTGCTGTGTTTTTAAAAGAAGCCAAGATGAACAGAGCTGGGATCAGGAAAGACTTTGCTACCTACCCTGGTGTCATCCTGGGGACGGTTAATTAGGCCGTATTTTTGAATGTGCTTGATGCAAATCAAAACATCATGTTTGCAACTAGGGCACAAGTGCTGCCACTGATGGGGTGTCTGTGTGGCCCAATTTTTGGAAAAAAGGGAGACTCCGCTTCGAGTAACCCTTGCTTACATTGTTTTTAAAAGAAGCCAAGATGAACAGAGCTGGGATCAGGAAAGACTTTGCTACCTACCCTGGTGTCATCCTGGGGACGGTTAATTAGGCCGTATTTTTGAATGTGCTTGATGCAAATCAAAACATCATGTTTGCAACTAGGGCACAAGTGCTGCCACTGATGGGGTGTCTGTGTGGCCCAATTTTTGGAAAAAAGGGAGACTCCGCTTGGAGTAACCCTTGCTTACATTGTTTTTAAAAGAAGCCAAGATGAATAGAGCTGGGATCAGGAAAGACTTTGCTACCTACCCTGGTGTCATCCTGGGGACGGTTAATTATGGCGTATTTTTGAATGTGCTTGATGCAAATCTAGCTGTGAATTGTACAACTGGGGCACAAGTGCTGCCACTGAAGGGGTGGGTGTGTGTGGGGCCCAATTTTTGGAAAAAAGGGAGACTCCGCTTGGAGTAACCCTTGCTTACATTGTTTTTAAAAGAAGCCAAGATGAACAGAGCTGTGATCAGGAAAGACTTTGCTACCTACCCCGGTGTCATCCTGGGGACAGTTAAGAATAGCGTATTTTTGAATGTGCTTGATGCAAATCTAGCTGTGAAGTGCACAACTGGGGCACAACTGCTGCCACTGAAGGGGTGGGTGTGTGTGGGGCCCAATTTTTGGAAAAAAGGGAGACTCCGCTTGGAGTAACCCTTGCTTACATTGTTTTTAAAAGAAGCCAAGATGAACAGAACTGGGATCAGGAAAGACTTTGCTACCTACCCTGGTGTCATCCTGGGGACGGTTAATTATGGCGTATTTTTGAATGTGCTTGATGCAAATCTAGCTGTGAATTGTACAACTGGGGCACAACTGCTGCCACTGAAGGGGTGGGTGTGTGTGGGGCCCAATTTTTGGAAAAAAGGGAGACTCCGCTTGGAGTAACCCTTGCTTGCTGTGTTTTTTAAAAATGATCCAAGATGAACAGAGCTGGGGTCAGGAAAGACTTTGCTACCTACCCCGGTGTCATCCTGGGGACGGATAAGAATGGCGTATTTTTGAATGTGCTTGATGCAAATCTAGATGTGAAGTGTACAACTAGGGCACAAGTGCTGCCACTGAATGGGTGGGTGTGTGTGGGGCACAATTTTTGGAAAAAAAGGGAGACTCCGCTTGGAGTAACCCTTGCTTGCTGTGTTTTTAAAAGAAGCCAAGATGAAAAGAGCTGGGATCAGGAAAGACTTTGCTACCTACCCTGGTGTCATCCTGGGGACGGTTAATTAGGCCGTATTTTTGAATGTGCTTGATGCAAATCTAGCTGTGAAGTGCACAACTAGGGCACAAGTGCTGCCACTGAATGGGTGGGTGTGTGGGGCACAAGTGCTGCCACTGAATGGGTGGGTGTGTGTGGGGCACAATTTTTGGAAAAAAAGGGAGACTCCGCTTGGAGTAACCCTTGCTTGCTGTGTTTTTAAAAGAAGCCAAGATGAAAAGAGCTGGGATCAGGAAAGACTTTGCTACCTACCCTGGTGTCATCCTGGGGACGGTTAATTAGGCCGTATTTTTGAATGTGCTTGATGCAAATCTAGCTGTGAAGTGCACAACTAGGGCACAAGTGCTGCCACTGAATGGGTGGGTGTGTGTGGGGCACAATTTTTGGAAAAAAGGGAGACTCCGCTTGGAGTAACCCTTGCTTACATTGTTTTTAAAAGAAGCCAAGATGAACAGAACTGGGATCAGGAAAGACTTTGCTACCTACCCTGGTGTCATCCTGGGGACGGTTAATTATGGCGTATTTTTGAATGTGCTTGATGCAAATCTAGCTGTGAATTGTACAACTGGGGCACAACTGCTGCCACTGAAGGGGTGGGTGTGTGTGGGGCCCAATTTTTGGAAAAAAGGGAGACTCCGCTTGGAGTAACCCTTGCTTGCTGTGTTTTTTAAAAATGATCCAAGATGAACAGAGCTGGGGTCAGGAAAGACTTTGCTACCTACCCCGGTGTCATCCTGGGGACGGATAAGAATGGCGTATTTTTGAATGTGCTTGATGCAAATCTAGATGTGAAGTGTACAACTAGGGCACAAGTGCTGCCACTGAATGGGTGGGTGTGTGTGGGGCACAATTTTTGGAAAAAAAGGGAGACTCCGCTTGGAGTAACCCTTGCTTGCTGTGTTTTTAAAAGAAGCCAAGATGAAAAGAGCTGGGATCAGGAAAGACTTTGCTACCTACCCTGGTGTCATCCTGGGGACGGTTAATTAGGCCGTATTTTTGAATGTGCTTGATGCAAATCTAGCTGTGAAGTGCACAACTAGGGCACAAGTGCTGCCACTGAATGGGTGGGTGTGTGGGGCACAAGTGCTGCCACTGAATGGGTGGGTGTGTGTGGGGCACAATTTTTGGAAAAAAAGGGAGACTCCGCTTGGAGTAACCCTTGCTTGCTGTGTTTTTAAAAGAAGCCAAGATGAAAAGAGCTGGGATCAGGAAAGACTTTGCTACCTACCCTGGTGTCATCCTGGGGACGGTTAATTAGGCCGTATTTTTGAATGTGCTTGATGCAAATCTAGCTGTGAAGTGCACAACTAGGGCACAAGTGCTGCCACTGAATGGGTGGGTGTGTGTGGGGCACAATTTTTGGAAAAAAAGGGAGACTCCGCTTGGAGTAACCCTTGCTTGCTGTGTTTTTTAAAAGGAGCCAAGATGAACAAGTCATAGTTCAGCAAAGACTTTGCTACCTACCCCGGAGTCATCCTGGGGACGGTTAAGTATGGCGTATTTTTGAATGTGCTTGATGCAAATCTAGCTGTGAAGTGTACAACTAGGGCACAAGTGCTGCCACTGAATGGGTGGGTGTGTGTGGGGCCCAATTTTTGGAAAAAAAGGGAGACTACGCTTGGAGTCACCTTGCGGTGTTTTACATGATTTTAGAAGGGCGTGCCATGCCTTTATCTGTGTGTCCTCCTCTTTTTCCTTGTCCAGCTGTTTTCTTTTCGCATGAGTATATGTCCTTGTCACTTTCCCATGTGTTTGTGTTGTGTTGTGAGTTGTTTGTCACCTTTTGGACACCTTTGAGGGTGTTTTCTAGGTGTTTTTATGTGTTTGTGATTGCCTGCCACTGTTTCCTATGCAGTTCGAGTTCGGTTCGTCGAACGATCGACGAGCCGAACTCGAACGGGACCTCCGTTCGGCGAACCGACCTCGAGCCGAACCGGGACCGGTTCGCTCATCTCTACTGAAGATATGACATTTTGATGCAATGTATAATACTCAGTGTACAGCTAGTATAACAGTGTAAATTTGGTGTACCCTGTAAATATCTCAAATTGGCCATTTTCACTTAGGGGTGTGATCACTTTTGCTACAAGCTGTCTAGACATTAATTGCTGTGTTGAGTTATTTAGAGGGCACACCAAATGTACAGTTATACAAGCTGTATACTGATTACATTACATTTTTATCAACGTGTCATATCCTCAGTGTTGTCCATATACACACACTGTGTGCAGACTTATTAGGCAAATGAGTATTTTGATCACATGATACTTTTTATACATATTGTCCTACTCCAAGCTGTATAGGCTTGACAGCCAACTACCAATTAAGCAAATTAGGTGATGTGCATCTCTGTAATGAGGAGGGGTGTGGTGTAATGACAGCAACACCCTATATAAGGTGTGCTTAATTATTAGGCAACTTCATTTCCTTTGGCAAAATGGGTCAGAAGAGAGATTTGACAGGCTCTGAAAAGTCCAAAATTGTGAGATGTCTTACAGAGGGATGCAGCAGTCTTGAAATTGCCAAACTTTTGAAGCGTGATCACTGATCAAGCATTTCAATGGCAAATAGCCAACAGGGTCGCAAGAAGCATATTGGGCAAAAAAGGCGCAAAATAACTGCCCATGAATTGAGGAAAATCAAGCGCGAAGCTACCAAGATGCCATTTGCCACCAGTTTGACCATATTTCAGAGCTGCAACGTTACTGGATTATCAAAAACCACAAGGTGTGCCATACTCAGGGACATGGCTAAGGTAAGGAAGGCTGAAAAACAACCACCTTTGAACAAGAAACAAAAGATAAAACGTAAAGACTGGGCCAAGAAATATCTTAAGACTGATATTTCAAAGGTTTTATGGACTAATGAAATGAGCGTGACTCTTGATAGGCCAGATGGATGGGCCAGATGCTGAAACAGTAAAGGCTAGAGAGCTCCACTCCGTCTCAAACACCAGCAAGGTGGAGGTGAAGTACTGGTATGGGCTGGTATCATCAAAGATGAACTTGTGGGACCTTTTCGGGTTGAGGATGGAGTGAAGCTCAACATCCAGACCTACTGCCAGTTTCTGGAAGACAACTTCTAAAAGCAGTGGTACAGGAAGAAGTCGGTACCGTTGAAGAAAAACATGATTTTCATGCAGGACAATGCTTCATCACATCCATCCAACTACTCCACAGCGTGGCTGGCCAGTAAAGGTCTAAAAGATGAAAAAATAATGACATGGCCCCCTTGTTCACCTGATGTGAACCTCATAGAGAACCTGTGATCCCTCATAAAATGTGAGATCTACAGGAGTGAAAACAGTCCACCTCTCGGAACAGTGTCTGGGAGGCTGTGGTGGCTGCTGCATGCAATGTTGATCGTAAACAGATCAAGCAACTGACATAATCTATGGATGGTAGGCTGTTGAGTGTCGTCATCATAAAGAAAGGTAGCTATATTGGTCACTAATTTTTGGGGGTTTTGTTTTTGCATGTCTGAAATGTTTATTCCTAAATTTTGTGCAGTTATGTTGGTTTACACGGTGAAAATAAACAAATGAGATTGGAATATATTTGTTTTCTATTAAATTGCCTAATAATTCTGCACAGTAATAGTTACCTGCAAAAACAGATATCTTCCTGAGATAGCCAAATCTGAAAAAAAAACACTCCAACTTCCAAAAATATTAAGCTTTGATATTTATGAGTCTTTTGGGTTGATTGAGAACATAGTTGCTGATCGATAAAAAAAAAATCCTCTAAATTGCAACCTGCTTAATAATTCTGCACATGGTATATATATATATATATATATATATATATATATATAAAATCTCATGTACATAATATTTTCTTTTGGTTATGTTTCATTTTCTGTAATAAGAAAAAGGATAGCCTATATAATTCTTATACAGCATTTTGCAGCTTTCTATATTCTAAAATGAAATCTATATCAAGCAGGACCCTGATATAAATCTCTGCAAAAGTACCTTGGCTTGCAATATTACACACAATCAGACAAGTCTGAATTATTCATTACAAGCTAAATATGTAATGCTGGGCCCTTAAACCCCCGGGAATGCTAAAAATAGTGGCAGGTGTTGAAATAAAGCTTTGTAAAGACTGTGGATTCACACCTTAAACCCATGTTCTTCTATGTTAAGGCATTTTAGCTACAGAACAACTTATGTAATTTTAAATGATACAGAAAAATCAATATGTCCTACAGTAGAGGAAATGTTTTTCCACCGTGTGCTTAAAAGAGCAACTTAAGCTCTGAAATTAAAAAATAAAAACATAATATTAAATACAGTGGACCCTTGGTTAACGAGAACAATCCGTTCTGAGAGTGTGCTTGTTAACCAAGTTACTCGTTCAGCAAAGCAAGATTTCCCATAGGAAATCATTGCAATGCAGACAATGTGTTCCACAACTTGTTAAATGTCCCATCCTGGTCCCCTATTGTGCCATTCCACACACGCACAAACACGCACAAACACACACAAACACACACGCACAAACACAGATTATGCTCACCTTACCTTCCGTTCCCTCGCCGGTCTCCTGGAACTTGTAGTTCGCCCGTACAAGATGTGTATCGGGTAACCAAGGCAACCGATCCCGGACCTTCCGCACTCAGTGCGCTGACGTCAAAGGCAGGAGCTGCCTGCCTCTGATTGGCCAGCGTGCTGCCTTTAAGTAGCGCCTGACAGGGGAAGTTCCTCTCTTGTTGCGATGGTTACCGGATACACATCCTGTGGAGAGAGGACCTTCCCCTGTCAGCCGCTACTCAAAGGCAGCACGCTAGCCAATCAGAGGCAAGCGGCTCCTGCCTTTGACGTCAGCGCGCTGGGAGCTGAAGGTCCGGCAGTGGTCGCCTTGGTTACCCGATACACATCCTGAACCAGCAAACTGCAAGAACCAGGAGGCCGGCGATGGAACAGAAGGTAAGGTGAGCATAATATGTGTGTGTGCGTGCATGTTTGTTTGTGTGTGTTTTTGCGTGCTTGTGTGTGTTTGTGTGGACTGCAAAGTGGTTTAGAGCACGGTGGATGTACGGAACTGGAAGTGTGTGCGGTTAGTATTTTGCTCGTACAGCAAGGCTTTCTCGTAAACCGAGTTACAAATTTACAGAAAGCCTTGCTCGTTAGGCTAAATACTCACTAACTGGGTTACTCGTTAAGCGAGGTTCCACTGTACTGTAAAATAGATATCCGAAACAGGCAGGAAGAGGCAATGGGCTAACCAGTGAGAGAAGACAGTCAACTGTTCCCCAGAACATCCACAAGACGCAAGCTAAAAGGCCAAAATGTAGGTGTTTCTTTTTGTTCTGGTGCATTCCTATGCACGACTTCCCACCCCAAAAAGTGTATAGAGTTCATGGTTTCTTCTTTTTTTATCCCTCTCCACCACCATAGCAACAGGGTCATTATGTGGCCCTTGCTCTAACTTTTTAGAGGGTCATCAGGAGGCCATAGATAAAAATCTTTAGATCGGGGTCCCAAAACTGTAGCTCGAGAGCCAAATGTGGCTCATGGGCCCGTGATGTTTGGCTTACAGTTGTCTGTAAGTTTGGTGCATTAGAACTAAGTGTACAGCTATTAAGAGCAGATGGTGACTTTTGTGTGTAGCACTGCACAAAAGAGAAGATGTGAATGGGGGTAATTTAGAAAAGCCTGAAGTTTGGCATACTGACTTGGTGTGATTTCAGTGGAAAACTTTGACTATCATTACACTGGTAATTAGGGATCTGGGTGTCACTACTGTGAGTAGGGCAGGAGCTTGATGTGGCTCGTGACCCTCTTTAATAGCTGAATGTGGCTCTCAAGGTCAGAAAGGTAGGGGACATCTGCTATAGAAGGACTGTAGGGATATAAACCCTGCCTATATGCCTCTAATCCAAAACTATTCCTGCTATAGCAGTCCTCCCTACACAAATAGTAGCTAAAAGCAGTATTATTAGAGAACATAATAGATTTAAATTAGCCCTGAAAAGGATTTTTTGGTTAATGCAGCAGCAGCAAGGAGGGTAAGGCAATAATCACTGTCGAGATGTGTCTAATACACTATCCCTTCTCCAACAGCTCTCCCTACACTAATTGCAGATAAAAGTGATATTATTAGAGAATAAAAAATATATTTGAATTGGCCCTGAAAAGGACTTTTGGGTGAAAGTAGCAGTAGCAAGGAATGTATGGCAATAGTCCTTTCCTAGATGCCTCTAATCTACTATCCATTCTCTAGTAGCTAGCCCTACACTAACTAATAAGAGCAGTGTTATGGGAGAATAGAATATAGTTGAATTAGCAATGAAAAGGACTTTTAGGTTAAAGTAGCAGCATCAACTATCGTAAGGCAATAATCCCTGCCTAGAGGCTTGTAATACACTATCCCTTCTTCAGCAGCCCTCCCTACACTAATAGTGATATTTTTAGAGAATAGTATAAATTTGAATCAGCCATGAAAATGACTTTTGGGTTAACTTAGTAGCCCCAAAGAAAGTAAAGCAATAGTCCGTCCAATACACATAGCCTAGTTGTCACATTATTAGGTGGTTTATTTGCTGGAATTACATGTGTTTGCTTTTTTATATTATCTAGAATACAGTTTAACCCCTTCACCCACAGGCGATTTTCCATTCTTTGTTTTAGTTTTTTCATCCCCTTCTTCCAAGAAACATAACTTTTTTATTTTTCCTTCAATATAGACATATTAAAGCTTGATTTTTGCAGGACGAGTTTTACTTTTCAAAGAATTCATTAATTTTTACCATACAGTGTAGTGAAAAATAGGAAAAAAATCCTAGTGCGGTGAAATTGCAAAGAATGTGCAAATGCACAATTGTTTTGAGGGTTTTTTACTTACCATATTCACAAAATGGTAAAACTGACCTGGAATTATGATTTCCCAGTTCAGTACAAATTTGTAGATACCTAACATGTATAGTTTTACTTGTATCTAACTGGTGGAAAAAATTCAGAAATTTGTAAAAAAAAAAAAAAAAGAAAAAATAGCGCTTTTATCGCCATTTTTCGAGACCTGTATTGTTTTCATTTGGGATCTGAGTCTCAGTTGATGGCTAATTTTTTTGAGCTGGCATTTTTAATTACGGTATACCATTTTTGCATAGATGTGATCTTTTGACTTCCTTTTCTTGCATTTCAATGCAATGTTATGGCAACCAAAAAAATGGAATTTAGGCATTTGTAATTCTTTTCTTGCTATGCCGTTTACCGATCAAATTAAGTAAATTTATATTTTGATAGATTGGGCATTTCTGAACTTGGTGCTACCAAATATATACATTTTTATTGTTTTATTCTCCATGGGGCAACTTTTAGATTTTTTTTAATAACTTTTTTTAAAACTTTTTTTTTACTTTTCTACTGAATTTACTAGTACCTGTAAGGGACTTTATGACTGCAGTGTCTTATCACTCCTCCTATCAGAGTGCTTTGTTAGGCCTCTTTCAGATGTTTCAGGTTCGTGTGACATCCGTTTTTAACAGATGTCTTTTAACAGATGTTTTTATTCTCTGGCGTTACTTACATGGCCGTGTTTTCACACGGACCGTGTGACCCCTTGTGGCCCAGCACACACACATACAAACATGTCCGCTTTTTTTCCGGCAAAACGGGTGTCACACGGAACATACACTGATGTGATCCGTGAGATATCAGTGTGACACGTACATGAGAAAACATGGGACTTTGAAATAAAGAGATTTTCTATATTCACCTGTATCCAGTGCTGTTTCCTTCGGCTCTTCTGCCTCCTACTTCTGACCCCCGCTCATTATATTCATTGATTATTCACTGTACTGAGGACCTGGAAGCCGGAGCATTGCGATGATAGCACCGGGGACAGCACCGCCGGTGACAGGTGAGTATTCTGCAAGCAGTGTGTGTGCAGTGATGCCCAGGAGATCATTGGAGTTGGCAATGAACTCTGATGAACCCGTGAAGTCACCGTGGTGACACCTGCTGTAGTGCGAGTGTCGCGGGGGTGTCGTCAGGATGTCATTAGAGTTCATTGGGAACTCCAATGACCTCCTGGATGTCACTGCATACACACTGCTTGCTTGCTGAATACTTGTTTGCTGTATACTGATGCAAATACAGATGTTACATGTGTGACACACGTGTGACACACCCGTGACACACGTATGACACACGTATGACACAAGTATGACACACGTATGACCTTACCGATGTGTGTGGTTTGTACCTGATTAAACATGGACATTTGAAAGGTGTCTTACTGTGAGTGTCGGCACTCTGCCTGCATTCACAGGAAAAACATCATGGCAGTGACATGGGTCATCATCTGACCCCGCACTGCCATTCCAATTGGCGCCCTGCGATTGCATCATGGGGCCACCGAAAGCAGCAAGGAACAGCACCGGATAACACTAGATTGCGCTATCAGAGTTTGGCAGAGCAATCTAAGGGGTTAACAGGCACAAGTGGATCTCCGATCCACCTGCTCCTGTTAGTGACACATGTCTGTTGATCAGCGAGCCAGCAGTAACTGGGGGGAGACTGCCTAGGACATACATATACTGTACGTCCTAGGTCGTGAAAGGGTTAACACTATGAATTGTCATTTACAGTGTAAAGTTAGTTCTTTCATGTTGCAAAAGTTTACTTTATTACTGTTTTTTAGGGGACTGTCACTTGCTATTTGGTTTGTAAATTTTTATGACACAGGTTCCATGATGATGTTCTTATAAGTTTTTAAGTGCCTGTTTGTTGTCATCAGGAGAAACTGGGATGCTCAGTTCCTTTTCCCAAGCCAGGAGAAAGGAGATTTAGAAAGGAAATTGTCAGTTGATTGGAGTAAACCTTTATATATTAGGGAAATCAGTTTCCTTGGGGAATATGGGGGTAATTTGAGAAGAAAATTATTTTCAAGCGAAGCTTCTATACAGGCCTATCAGATCAAATAGGTTTTAGAAAACTATTTTATAATTAAAGGGGTGGTTCACTCATTTTCATTAGTGGTCTGATCGACACTATATTGAGAAACAAGGTTTCTCTCAAATACCTTATGTTGCTATTAGTGCCTTTGAGCGGCGCTATTGCAGTCCGCTCAACCCCTTCACGTGACCCCCAGGCTCTGTAACCTCTGATGTCTGGTGATGTCACATCAACTGAAGGGGGCTGCAGTCTTCCTGAGCAACTGGGCTTTGGGCGGAGTTTCACCGCTCATGACAGCCCAGCGTCACAGCGCAGCACCTCCCTGCTCTCCTTCACTGCAGAGAGCCACAAGCAAGAGTGACACTGGGCTGTGATAAGCGGTGAAACGTCGCCCATAGCCCAGTGACTCATGAAGACTGGGGCTGATGTCAGATCAACAGGAAGTTCACATGACATCACCGGACCCCAGAGGTCACGAAGCCTGGGGGTCACGCAATGGGAATGAGCGGACCGCAAAAGCGCCACTCACAGGCACTATTGGCAACACAAGGTATTTGAGAGAAACCTTATTTCTCAACATAATATCAGTGTGGCCAGTAAAAAGGGGTGAACCATGTCTTTAAAGGGTTTGTCCAGGTTTATCACGAAAGTCTGCAGTCTGTCTCTATTACTGCAGATGTGTGAAACCTCACATTGCACACAGTTAACTGTAAAAATGTAGTTCTTTGCTCAAAATAAGATACTTGGTCAAGAGGATTTTAGAAGATATCAGGCATCAATCAAAAATTGATGAAAAGCAGGAGTAGAAAGTAAGAAAACCTATAGTGATACATGGGGAGTTTGACTTGGGCGGTATACCTGTCAAACCGTAGTGTAGGTGTCCTAAGGGGAGCTCAGGGAGGCCAGAAACCTTCCGTGGAGCAAAAGGGCTTAAGAGAATCACTGTAAATTGTATAGTACTTTACCTTACAAGGACCCCCTAAGAAGGTTTGGATGATTTTCTTGGTGGGTACAGAAAATTTAAATATTTACTTTCAAGGTAGGTGGTGATAAAGACACAGTTTTTGTCATTCTGAAGGAGAGCTAACCTGATTTGTGGTAGAGATATATTTACAGTCTTTACATCTGGGCTTGTTCTTTTATCAAGTGTAGGTTCTAAATTGTTTGTTTCCCCTTTTTTAGTAGCAGACCAACATTCCTATCGGCAAAATATCAATGTTGATGTTCCAACCCTAGTTCTTTGAGAGAATGATTGAAAATGCACACATTCAGATGGGGTTTACATGAACCCCATACATTTTTAGCTTGGGACATTTGCAAACTTGCAAAAATAAAATTTGGAAAATCTTGCAGATTGAGAACTTATCTACAACTAATTGTATTTATTATAATAATGTTTGTATTACTCTAGCAAGGAAACCAGAGGATATTTTCTTACATTTGAAAAACCTTTTACATAAGTTGTAGATTGGAAAAAATACAGTAGAACCTTGATTAACGAGAGCAATCTGTTCTGGGAGTGTGCTTGTAAACCAAGTTACTCGTCTAGCAAAGCAAGATTTCCCATAGGAAATCATTGAAATGCAGACAATTCGTTCCACTTATTCAATGTCCCATTTCACACATGCACAAACACACACAAACACGCACGCACACACACATTTTATGCTCACCTTGCCTTCCGTTCCATCGCCAGTCTCCTGGTTCTTGCAGTTCGCCGGTACAGGATGTGTATCGGGTAACCATCACGACTGATGGCGGAACGTCCGCTGCCAGGGCGCTGACATCAAAGGCATGAGCTGCTTGCCTCTGATTGGTCAGCGTGCTGCCTTTGAGTAGCGGCCGACAGCGGAAGTTCCTCCATCATCGCGATGGTTACCCAATACACATCCTGTAGCGGCGAACTACAAGAACCGGGAGGCCGGCGATGGAACGGAAGTTAAGGTGAGCATAATATGTGTGTGTGCGTGCGTTTTTGTGTGGGTTTGTGTGTGTTTATGTTTGTTTGTGTGTGTTTGTGCATGTTTGTATGTGTTTGTGCGGACTGCAAGAGCGGGTTAGAGCACGTTAGAAGTACGGAACCGGAAGTGCATGCGATAAGTATTTGCTCATACAGCAAAGATTGCTCGTAAACTGAGTTACAAATTTACAGCTCGTTAAGCAGAATACTCGCTAACTGGGTTACTCGTTAACCGTGGTTCCACTGTAAATAAAAAGACACTTATATTTCAAAGCTCAAAACAGTCCTACGCTGATCACAGTGATGAAATGCCACATTATATGTAAAATTATAGCAGCCAACCATTAACCCTTCAGGGGTGCCACGTACAGATGTGACAACAAGCATAAAATTAATAAAAAACTACCGTATATTACTGTACAGAACATTTATGTTAAACTGAAAAAGATGTTTCCTAATGACTATGAAATAATTTATGAATGGTGAATCCATTTCTCAGAACTTAATGTATAATACATTGCACGACTGGAATAAATTATTAAATTATATAAATAAGAAAAGACTATTTTAATGCAATACCTAACACAAAAGGCACTTATTCCATACTAATAGGATTGTATGCAAACTCTTCTTCATCAATGCAGATGTCTTTAGCTGCAATCACAAGACTTTGGTATTCTGCTCTCATTCAGTCGGAGTTTGAATATGCCTCCGATTTTTAAGTGACATAATTTACTGAAGAGCTGTATGTTTAATCATGACTGACAGTTTTCATTAACAGCTGGGACTTAAAAGTAATCTGACATTCTGCTCAGGCACACAGCTTTACTACAGCTTCTTAAAGATGATTTCTACCAGCACAAATTAATACCCATCAGCATTAGAAAGCAAAGACGGTTTCTGTATCAGTGTTATAGATTTATGTCGGGTATGTTACACTGCTTATTGTTTGCTTGTTAGAAAATTAATGGTTCTTTTGAAAATCAAGATCCATTGGATATACAGTACAGATACTTTATTGTGCGCTAAACTAATACGTGACAGTAAGAAGTAGACAGATACAATAGTAGACTGTATAAATGGACCACCACTTTTTATTTAATGTGGGATGAGGAGACTGTGGAGAAAAAGCGTAATATGGTCTTATCTGGTATAACAATTGATAAGAAAAATGGATGCACTCACCTATAGGGGTTGTGTCAGTCACAACTCCTATTTAGGCCCGTTTCACACGTCAGTGAAAAACACAGACGTTCTTCACTGACGTGTAAAACACGCACATGTACCTCCATGTGCCGTGATTCACGGCACACGTGGGTTGTCTAAGTGCAATCCGGGCTCCGTTCTCTGTGGTCCGAGATTGTACATAGAAATTAACTCATCTGTGCCCGCTCCTGCTCTCCATGGTGCTGATCGCTCCCGCGGTGCAGCATCCGGCCGGCGCTGACCCCCGCAGCAGCTGCTTCCAGGTCGGCTGTGTCGTGCATCATGAATATGCGCGACATTAATGAGCCGGCTCAGAAGCAGCAGACAGAACAGACTGCAGAGAGCGCGGCTGAAGCCGGGTGAGTAAAAATGATTTTTATTTTATATGCACGTTTTTTTCTGGTACATGTTTCACGGATCACACCACTGCGTGGTCCGTGGGACATCAGTGATGCCAGAAAAAAATGGACACCTCTCCATGCGGCAATTACGGACACGCGGGTACGCCGCACAGAGACACGTTCAGTGAAAAATCACTGATGTGTGAGCAGACCCATTGATTATAATGGGTCTGCATATGTCAGGGATTCTGGTACGTAGAAAAAAAAGCACAAACGTACCAGAATCACTGACGTGTGAAACAGGCCTAAGACGTAGTTATAGGCTGAATAGCCATAGCCCCGCAGGATTAGATTCAATATTAGTGTGGAAGGACGGCTCTCATGACGTGCTTATCACCATTCAAGAGGCAGATGCTTTTAATCCATGTCCTTTATTCAAAAAGCATATACAGGTCTATGAGTTTCAAGGGTCTCAGCCCCTTTCCTCAGGACAATTTTGAATGACAGGATAATTTTTATTTAATGCAAGCCACCATGATGTTTGAGCTTCTATAGAATTACAAATCAACATGAGGGTATGTTTCCATATAGCAAAGATGATACAGTTAGAGATGGGAAGGTACCAAAATATCCATAATTGCTATACTCATAACGAGTACTTTGCAATACTCGCGTATTCGTGTTTTTGCTGGACCCAACAAAGAGTTCTGGGGGCCTGAGAAAAAGGCTGACATGGATGGGAAAGTGATGAAACTGAATGGGGAGAGCCTGGAGAGTATCTCTCTCGCTCTCTCTCTTTCTTTCTCTCTCTCCCTCTCTCAGTGCAAAATGGTGATGTAAGGGCTTTTATAGACCCTATGATGCTGCGCGGCCAGCCAACCAAGATAGCTGCGGCATTACTGTGATTGGTTAAGAAGCCCATCATGTTTAGTGGCTACAAATCAGGCGCCAAACCTGCTGGGCAGGACGTACAAATATCGCAAGGCGAGTACACAAAAACTTGCAATGTAACGAGTAACCCGAATACCGTACTATTCGTGTGAGTAGCGAATAGTAAAGATTACACTCGCTCATCACTAGATGCAGATCTTCATGCTGTGGAACTTCATGTGGAAAAATTAACTACATAAATTGACCTGTTGTGGTGATTTCAAAAATAAAATCTGGACTATTTGGTGTAAGACACTGTTGACCACTCCCTCCTACTACAGATCCTCTCTTCCCTTGGTGTCAGAGACCTCGCCCTCTCTTGGATCTCTTCATACCTCTCCAACCGCACGTTTAGTGTCTCCCACTCCCACACAACCTCTTCATCCCGTCCTCTCTCTGTTGGTGTCCCTCAAGGCTCTGTCCTGGGACCATTACTTTTTTCTATCTATACATTTGGCCTGGGACAACTCATAAAGTCCCATGGCTTCCAGTACCACCTATATGCCGATGACACTCAGATCTACCTCTCTGGTCCAGATGTCACTTCTCTGCTGTCCAGAATCCCAGAGTGCCTATCGGCTATATCCTCCTTCTTCTCCTCTCGCTTCCTAAAGCTCAATGTGGCCAAAACTGAACTGATCATCTTTCCTCCATCTCCCCTGCACTCTCCACCTGATCTATCTATTACAATAAATAACATCACGCTCTCCCCAGCACCCAAAGTTCGGTGCCTCGGAGTGACCTTTGACTCTGCCTTGTCCTTCATACCACACATCCAATCCCTCACCACCTCCTGTCGTCTTCAACTCAAAAATATTTCCAGAATCCGTCCCCTCATCAATTCTCAATCTACAAAAATGCTAGTGCATGCTCTCATAATCTCCCGCCTCGACTACTGCAACATCCTCCTATGTGGTCTCCCTGCTAACACGCTCGCCCCTCTCCAGTCCATCCTTAATGCTGCTGCCCGACTGATCCACCTCTCGCCTCACTACCACCCCGCTTCTCCTCTCTGCATGTCCCTTCACTGGCTCCCAATCTTCCATCGTATCCAATTCAAACTACTAATATTGACTTACAAAGCCATCCACAAATTGTCTCCTCCATATATCTCTGAACTAATCTCTCGCTACACTCCAAAACGTAATCTCCGGTCCTCCCAAGATCTCCTTCTATCCTCCTCTCTCATTCGCTCCTCATGCAACCGTCTCCAAGACTTCTCCCGAGTATCCCCAGTCTCCTGGAACTCGCTGCCTCAACACGTCAGATTATCTACTACACTTGCAAACTTCAAACGGAACCTAAAGACTCATCTGTTCAGAAATGCCTATAACCTTGAATGACCTCACTGCCCCACCACCGTGCGGAGCTGCCGCCCCACCACCGTGCGGAGCTGCCGCCCCACCACCGTGCGGAGCTGCCGCCCCACCACCGTGCGGAGCTGCCGCCCCACCACCGTGCGGAGCTGCCGCCCCACCACCGTGCGGAGCTGCCGCCCCACCTACACCCCACCTACTGTCTCCTCCCCATAATCCTATAGAATGTAAGCCCGCAAGGGCAGGGCCCTCTTCCCTCTGTACTAGTCTGTCTACTGTAACTTGTATATGTATTTTGTATGTAACCCCCTTCTCATGTACAGCACCATGGAATCAATGGTGCTCTATAAATAAATAATAATAATAATAATAAGATTTGTCACAGCAGATTGTCAGCAGTATATCAATACCATGTGGACATACCCTTTAAATCTGAGTTATTCTTATACACAATAGGTTCAGTGAAAGGACAAAGTGATATTATTATTATAATAATAATAAAAAAGTTCTGTAGAAAAAGAACCCCGCATATCACTAAATTAATAAAATCCAAAAATATACAGACAGTTTAGTGAAGTTCACCATCACCTTGAAAATTGATGTAACACTGGTCCCACACCAATTTATAGAAAATAGTTGTATGTACATGGTCTAGCTTTCGGAACCAAACTGAGATCTCCCTATGTATGTATATTTATTTGGAAAAAATTTTTTTTTTGTACACGAGTTATGCCTCCAAGCACTGTATAATGGAGAAAGGGAAACACCGACCTCTAATGGTGCAGCTATTATACACACAAACTTTACAGATTACAATACTATCAAAAACCCACGTATTCAGACAATGACAAGGATCTCCTGTCTCCCAGTTTAAGTTTGCTTGAATAGTATTTTGTTTAGTTAGTTTACATAAGTGAACTGTTTGGACAGAATTAAGTTCTCGTGGGAAAAATGATGCTTAAATGTAAAATTTACCTGCAAATTTTCTATGCTTGTAATTTTTAGACTGGGTAATAACCTATAATGTGCATTTTAACCATAAGGTATTAAGCAACATATGAAGGCAGCTAAGGTGCTGAACCTGCTTCAAACACAGCAGATGTTGGCTGTGTTACATAGCTGGCATCTGCCTGCAACTACAGTGATCAGAGTGTGCGCCAATATTTTTAGTTTAACCACTTAAAAGAAATTTAAATGACACCACTGCCATCTGCATATGCAGCGTTCCCCGTTGCCCCCATGCAATTCAACTGTGGTGATGTCAAAAAGTTTTAAAAATGATTGAAAAAAAAAGATATACAAACATTGAAATCAATGTTCTTTTCCTACTTCAAAATAAAGAAAATAAAGAATTTGGTTTGTTCATATCCAAAAAAGTCAGATCTACTGAAATATACAATTATATAAACCACACACAAAAAACCCACAAAAATTGAACTGCCAAAATTGTCACTTTGGCTGCCCAAATAATAAGCAATCAAACTGTCATAAATACCGCTAAATTATATCAATAAAAATGTCCGCTTAGGTCACAAAAAACAAGTCCAAATAAATAAAAGAATTAAGGGCCTTTAATTTTTGGAAATGTGGAGACTCCAAGTAGGGTCTCCAAATTGTCTTTGGACTGTAATGCTAGGGGTCTGAAAGCACCAGCCCTACGCCTGTCTGTCATCTTGCCATTTCTGGTGAAGGTAGAAATGCTACCTCAGGCATTGATGTAGAACCAGTCACATGCATCCATATTGCAATCTTTGTAGTCTGTGCCAATTGTTGCAAGTTTTCCTGTTGCCTGACTTTAATTTTTTAAGATGTGGAGACTCCAACTAGGGTCTTTGAATAGTCATTGCATTTACAGGCAGGTGTGTGGGAGCAAGAGGCCTAATCCTGGCACTAATCCACCTCTTGATTTTAAAAATGGAAATGCCAGGCCACATCCGGTGCACTGCTTGGATCATACCTGACTGCTGTGCAAAGACACTATGGGGAAGTGGAGGGGGGCAATTGATGTCACTGTCCTGCTGTCTGTCTGAAATGTTTTCAAATATCAAGACTCCAAGATAAGTCTCCAAGTTGTGTCTTGTCTGTACTGACAGTGGTATGGGAGCAAGAAGCCTAATCCTGTCACTCATCCACCTCTTGATTTTTAAAATGGAAATACCTGGCCAATCCAATCCAAGATGAGTCCCCAAGTTGTGGTTTGTCTGTACACCATGCCAACATCTGTCTCTCATCAACTTCAATTTTCTTATGCCAATAGTTTAGGAAGCTAATGGCTGTGCCAAAACAGTGGGGCTGCACTTTAAAATGTATTTTTGCTGTTTTAAAAGTTTTTCGACCCCCTAAAGGTGTTTTCTCTGCCTTAGTTTTGGTGTCCTATTGAGTTCAATGTGTTTCAAAAATGTTCGGCAAATCATTCGCGAACATTGGGAAGTTCACCAAACATCAGAGAGCCGAACTTTGGAAGATTCACTCATCTCTACTAATAATATCCTGAAATTGGGCTTGGGCAGGCCTTTCAGGATATGTAAGTTTTATTGCTGTACATTGCCTTGTTGTGTTGCTGTACGCCTGGAAAAGTTATAGTAGCATGCTGACTGTTAATGCAAAATGAATATTTACCCCTTCCCCCTACCTTAATCCTGCCGACCCAATTGCGCCAGCGTCAGATATTGGGTAGAGGCAAACTATCTAATTACCCACCCAAAGATCGCATCGAAATCCTCAGACTGGCCGTCTGCTTTCTTGATCTCAGCGTGACAGCTGCATATAAATACATGCTGTCACACTCAGATCAGGAGAGCCAATGACCAGTCTGAAGATTGCGATGTGATCCTCAGGCGAGTAATGTGCCAGTCTGACTTTACCCAATCACTGATGCCAGCGCAGAGGGGTGGCCAAGATTATGGGAGGTGGAAGGGGTGATTATTAATTTTGCAATAACAGTCAGTGTGCTACTATAAATTTTAAAGTATTAGTAAAGTTTGCAAAAATGAGATTTCTTTTAAAGAATACAGTAGTACCTTTCATCAAAGACCTCGGGTCACCATGGCAATAATTAAGCCCCCGCAATAATTAAGCCCCCACGATTACATCTCAGTGGCACCAGTCGGAGGGCAGAGAGGGCACGATGACTCTCCCAATCCCCTAAGTGCTGTGATCGATATCCAGCAAGGGACGGTGCGGGGATTGTACTTGGCAGTGATCGCGCTGAGTACAGCTTCTATGCCGCAGCAAACTCTAGGATGTATTGATATATCCTAGGTTGAGAAGCACCCGAAAAATAGGACTAACAGACAGTATGTCTAAGGTTGGAAATAGGTTAAAAGCAGACTAGCTAAATTCTTTGAACCTCTATGTAGAAACAGGACGTCCCTTTTCATTACATAAAAAAATACATTTTTCCTTCTTTAATGTCTCCCACAATCTGTACATGTTACAAATGTAGATAGAATTGTGTAGATCAGGCCATGGATTTTGCCTTAGCAAACCCCCATGCAGTGAACAGGGAATTGAAGTACATTATCTGATGGAGAGCAAATATTGAGAGTGTACACAGAGTTATTAACAGGTAGCTATCAGTTTGTGGAGGGACAAACTTTAAAGGCCCCTTATACACTGAGATTTTCTAGCGATTCCACCAGTGATCCCGACCTGATCGGGATTGCTGGAAAGTCTCTAAATAGTTGCTGGTGAGCTGTCAAACAGGCAGATCTGGCCTACGACGCAGCAGCAATACGAACCTGCAGAACGACCTCGCTGGTCGCTGTGGACGTGTCACACAGCAGCTATTTGATGACTCACATCTATGTTAGGGGCGTGGTGTTTGGCGCTGAAGCCACCTAGGTGTCCTTTTTGCACGCCCCCCTCAGCTCCAATTGGTGATCGCTAGTGCATTCTTATTGGCGAGCCTGAGCTTGGAAAGATTGGCAAAAGTCGCGCTTGTATATCCTTTGTTCCTGAGCTTCTGTTGCTTAGCGGATCTTTGTAGAGTTTTCTGTGCGGCGACTGCACACTGGTTTATCTATACAGCATCAATACAGCTTCAATCAAATGATGCTTACCATATAGGCTTTATAGTATTGCAGACTGGAGAACTCTCTAATGATCCGCAAACCAGCACGCTCAGGAACAAGGTAACTTTGAAACAAAGGACGGAAGCGATAAAGTTGGCTTCTTTTCAGTGAAAGCCCCCAATCAGAATGCAACAGCGACCACCAATCGGAGGTAAGGGGTGGGAAAGGGAATGCTATAGCACGCCTACAGGCTGGGTTCTAAGTCGCTAACGATGTCTTTGTAACGGTGTCAAACACACCGATGCATGCTGCGCAGTGGGAAACAAAGGACCAAAAAATGGTCCTGAATGATTTGTAGCGATCAACGACCTCACAGCTGGGGCCAGGTCGCTGATGCATGTCACACACTACAATGTCGCTGGGGAGGTCGCTATTACGTCACAAAACCGGTGACGTTACAGCGATATCGCTAGCGATGTTGCAGTGTGTAAAGGGGCCTTAACTGTGTACATCCAAATTACTACAGAGATTCCAATCAAAGCAAGGTGGTGAAGCCACTACATGACAATGGAAGAAAAATATTTTCCACCACACATCTATGGAATCCGAGTTTGACATAATCCAAATATATATATTGCTCAAAAAAATAATGGGAACACTAAAATACCATTTTGTTGTCTAAGTGTACCCTTTATATTTTTGAGCAGTATATACACACACACATATATATATGTATATATATATATATATATATATATATATATATACTGTATATATGATTCGGGATCACGTTCACACCTGTGGGTAAAATGTTAAAAGGTTTGGCAGCTGGTATCCTACGGGAGTGCCATATCTCCCTGAATTATGGTTAAATCATATTCATGTGTTGTGGTGTATAGAATGCTAAAATTGTGATAGGTCGCATGGTCTCAATATCTTCCACCTGAGGCCTCCAGGGGGTCAGATATCCATATCAGTGAGAACCTCATAATTATTTGTACCACATTATGTTTACTGACCCCCATATGAGGTCACCAGTTTCTGACGTAGAACCATTGTTCAATACTGGGAGAAACAGCGTGCTGAAAGGACTGTGACATTTTCTAATGGAGTGATTCACTTCTGCACCATTCCTGTGACATCAGGTTTCAGGTATAGTAACTTTTTTATGTTTATCTTTTTATTTTATGTGACTGTATATACTGTATTGTCTTATCCCCTTTGTAACAGCTTCTGTATATTTTTATAAGCACTGCCTAAGTTTTTGATTGAACATATAAAATGTAAGCTCTTCATTCGTTTTGCATTATAAATCACAAATAGCAGTGACCATACCAAAGTATATATACATACTGTATTGGAATTGGATGTGAAAGTACTATATGTTCATTCTGAACGCACCCAATAACCTGCCTAGTAGCAATAGTAGTCATTGCCTTGTCTGTCAATCGTCAGTGAGATTGTCCTCACAATTGATGTCCAGCAGTGTCAGTAGCTCAGAAGTGACAGCAACCAGTGAGCCCTAGCTACACATATATGTTATACAGAGACGTCTTGCCAGAAGTAGTCTTCATGGAAAAATTGCAAATAAGCCATTCCTTTGAAAAAGAAACAAGGTCTAGAGACTCAACTATGCATAAAAACCTAGGAATTTTGATATTATAGACAGATGTGTTAAAATTTAAAATATTTAACTGTAAAAAAGGCAATTTGTTCATTAAAGAAATGGAGAGCAGTACAATAATGACTGTCTGCAGGCAACAGTGAATATTGGTGGAGGTTCCTTGCACGGAACTTCCATCATGCTTTATGTTGCCTGTAGATACTCAAAATGGTGTTTTTTCAATCACCTCAATTTAGCAAAAAAATGCAATAAGAGCTGATCAAAATGTTCTATGTACCACAATATATCGATTAAAATGTCAGCTTTCCATGCAAAAGACAAGACTTTTAGGGTTTCTTTGCAATTTCAAGGTGTCATTCAAAATTACAGCTTTATTGTTTATTACAACTTTACAAAATTAGAAATATAAAGGGTGCTTTAGACGAGGCGATAGCTCGTCGGAGTCACGGTTTTTGTGATGCACATCCGGCATCGCTTGCGACGTCGGCTTGTGTGACACCTCCGAGCGACGCAGTATCGCTCACAAATCGTGAGTCATGTACTCGTCACTCGGTTTCATAATCTCACTTAATTAAAATGGCGCCGGTTGCTCATCGTTCCCGGGGTAGCACACGCCGCTCCGTGTGACACCCCGGGAACGATGAACTGCAGCTTTCCTCCGTCCCGCGGCACCCGCTGGCTATGCGGAAGGAAGGAGGTGGGCGGGATGTTTACATCCCGCTCATCTCCACCCCTCCGCTTCTATTAGCCAGCGGCTCTGTTACGTCGCTGTGACGTAGAACGTCCCTCCCCCTTCAGGAAGTGGATGTTCGCCGCCCACAGTGACATCGCACAGTATGTAAGTGCGTGTGACGGGGATTAACGAGGGCGGGTAAGATCGATCGTGAAATTGCACGATAGATCGTACCGTGTAAAGCAGGCTTAAGTCTTTGCACAGCTATGTCCATGGAAAAAATGAAAAACTTATAGGCCTTAAAAGAAAGGGAGGAAAAAAGAAACTTGCAAAAATAGAAAATTGCATTGTAGATTGAAGTATAATATAAGTACAAAAAGATTAATATACAATGCCTTAAATGCAATTAGCATTTATATAGACCATGTATATTGGTTTGGATTCCAAAATTGAGGCATAAAAATACTTGAGCCAGATGCTTTTACCTGGTTGTCTGCTTTCCTTTGCAATATAGAACAAAGCTGTTGTTGTTCAACAACACCATAATTTCGAAATTAATAAAAAAAAAAATCTTAAAAAGCATCACATTTCAATATAATAGAGGATTTAACAGCAATTATCGCATGACATCCGTTATGCTTAATGATAATTAAAAGTAGCTTTTATCCTAAAAGAGATAGACATAAATATAAATAAACTAGGAGTCTAATTAAATTGACTTCTTAAGGGTTTGTATTGCAGAAGATAATTAATTACTTGCTTCCTATCAAATATTTATGTTTGTCTATAATAATAGAAAAAGGATTTGAGTGTCAATGATACACAATTGAATGCAGGCGAGGCACATATACTAAAACTATACTAAAGACAGCAGCAATCATCTGTCATGATCTGAAGGTAATTGGAAAGTGACCATGCCGTGTGGTGTATATAGTGTGTTTGCTAGGTAATAGCATTTATTATATCTGAATGACATGTTATACTGTATATGTACTTTATATAATGATATACTAGTGTTCTGTTCGAGTATTTTGTTTTCAATTATTATTTGTTTTAACTAAACTTTTATACACATAGGACTATTACTTATTACTGATGTATACATGTGACCATGTTGTGGAATTAATGTATAAATGAATAAATATTATATAATATTATTATTACTTGAAGAGCTGTAATCTCTGTGCCAGATCACTTTAACAATACAACTGAACATGGTGCTCTAGAGATGATTAGCAAGTGACAGCAACAGCAGGCTCCATTGATAAATGACAATTACTAAGTGTACCTTGCTGATGTCGTTGACATAGTTTCCAATTTCCCAAGGTTTTGCAGTGTGTTTGTTTGGCTGTTACCTGGTTTTGCTCCCAGGGAGGGGCGGACACATCACTGAACAGGAGCCGATGAGGTTAGAGGGGTCATTTCTACATCTAAACCAGTTAGATTTGTGCATTGTGATGAGCTCTTGGTTGCAAAGGGCTTATACATAGTTCTTGCACAGTGGCCCTTTTCTATCTGTGTCCATCAGTGAGTGCTCTCAGTCATCACTTCCGCTTAGTTTGCAGTTTATGTTCATGTCTTTTTCTAAAACATGATTAAGACGCAGATTTTCAATTGACCTTCTGTATCTGCTTCCATATATTCTACCTCAGAACAAAATTTTTCTTTCAACTCCCTCCAATGTTCCTGGTCCACTTCATAGTTCATTTCGTGACATTAAAGTGGTGGTCTGAAGTCAAACTAAATTTCCATCTAAATATCTATCTATTTAGGGCTGTACTCTAAAGGCTACTTTACACACTGCGATATCGGTACCGATATCGCCAACGTGCGTACCCGTCCCCATCGGTTGTGCGACACGGGCAAATTTCTGCCCGTGTTGCACAACATCGCCCGGACCTGTTACCGGACTTACCTTCCCTGCGACGTCGCTGTGACCGGCGAACCGCCTCCTTTCTAAGGGGGCGGTTCGTTCAGCGTCACAGCGATGTCACAGCAGCGTCACTGAACCGCCACCCAATAGAAGCGGAGGGGCGGAGATGAGCAGGACGAACATCCCGCCCACCTCCTTCCTTCCGCATTGTGGCCGGGAGGCAGGTAAGGAGAGCTTCCTCGTTCCTGCGGTGTCACACGGAGCGATGTGTGCTGCCGCAGAAACGAGGAACAACTTCGTTACTGCTGCAGTAACGATATTTGAGAATGGACCCCCATGTCACGTTTTTGCGACGATGCAAAATCGCTCATAGGTGTCACACGCTAAAGCGACCAGATGTGCGTCATAAATTCCGTGACCCCCACGAGATCACTTGAGCGATGTCATAGCGTGTAAAGCCCACTTAAGATATTTTTTATTACACCTAAATTAAAAATTGACTTTGGGCTACCCCTCCAAAGCCATGTGCACACGTTGAGTATTTGGTGAGTTTTTCACTTCAGTATTTGTAAGCCAAAATCAGGAGTGGGTGATAAATATAGAAGTGGTGACTTGTTTCTATTATATTTTTCCTCTAACTGTCCCTCTCCTGGGTTTGGCTTACAAATACTGGGGTAAAAAACTCACCAAATACTCAATGTGTGTACGGGGCCTTAAATATGTGATGTATCACATCAATATGAGATTGAGGAGGTCCAACATTCAGCACCCCCAAATGTCAATCTCTCTCAGTGCCGGCAGCAGCCTGATGTTAGAGGCTGTAGAGCTGAACACTATAGCTCTCCAAAAACACACAAAAAGAGTACATAAATAAAATATAATACACACCTTGTGAAAGCTGCCCAGAAGCACTGTGCTGTACCACTGACACAGGACCAAGGTACTGCAGTAGGTAGAACAGCAATTTACCTTGCTGGCACTCCTGTCTAACACAGGAGCCAGAAACTAATCTAAAGAAAGATGCTGAAAATTGATGAGTGTTATAAACGGCCCTTTGGTGATGCAGGAAGATGGTTAACAAGCTTATCAGCACTCTATAACCCATACTTAGCCACCCACTAGCGGGTTTTTTATTGGAAGAGAAGTTAACTGCAGCTCTGAACCAAAGTCAATAGGATAACCGAATGTTGTGCGACCGTTTATGGTTTATTTGTATTAGTTTGGCACCAAAATGAAGGATTGGATGTGCGCTCCTGCCAAGTTCTCTATGGCAGGCCTCAGCTTATACTTATGTGGAGAAAAATTCAGCAGATCATTTGCCGTACAGGAACTGTAGATTATATAACTTGTCACAAGCAGAGGAGGTCCTTTTGTTGGGCTTTGGTAAATCCTCAGGCCATGTTACTGCTAAAGCTTTAGGGGGATTCAGCACCACAATTGAACACTGTCATCAACAGGAACAATCTCTCACGACATACAAGGCACTGCAAACAGTCCTTGTTACTCTGATACTCGCCATGCTGGTAAATAGGATAGTCTTTGTACTTTGAGGCACAGAGCTCTCAAGAAAGGTAGGAGATCACTCTCACACATCATCAGGCCTTGCTTGCCTCCCATGGTCTGCCTGTCTCACCACCTCTTTGCCGGGCTCAGTAGAGCCTCTGGTGGGAGGAAGCTGACACTGCCGAAGTAACCTCCACCAGCTTACAGTAGCCTGTTCCTGGGTATGGCAGATCGTCAACTATTCAATGAATAGGAGTAGATCTGCAGCACCTGGCAGTAGCCACTACAGGTGGCAAATCTATGCTGTTCAGTTCTGCAACATCCAACTGCCACTAGCACTAAGAACACCCATCCGAAATTGATGACTTCTCCTGTCCTGAGCATAGGTCACCAATATAAACGTAGAGCAGTAACCCTGAAAACAAATCACTGTCGTTGGATTCCTCCATTGTGCAAGAGTCATTTTAGGAGATTTTTCATCTGCATTTTCAACAACAGTAACAAATTTGTATAGAAACACCCGAATCTGGAATTACCATGTACTACGGAGATTTCTGTTTAATTCAGGGACATAGTTTTGTAACTTTACATTAATAAAGAGTACAGCTTTAAATTAAATAAAAAAGCACTTAGTAAAGTGTTATAATGTTACTTCTATCCAAAAATTGTACTTTTTATTCCACTATATTGATAAAATCTGTGCTGATGAAATTGTAGACCCTGTTTATGAAGTGTGGTGTTGTGGAAGCACATTTTACACTCCTGGTATTGCACACAAACAGCACATTCTATTTTTTTTATATCCTGTGAGATTATTTTTCAATATAGCAAAATACCCACAACAATTTGTTTCTGAGTGTTGTGTTTTGGCTCAGATTTCTTAAACTTATTCTGTCTATAAAATGACATATAAGTAAACAGATGCTGATATTTGAGCCTCCTGTCAGTGTATCCTGGTAGCAGGCCTGGTGTTGTCATTTTATTGCTTCCATTGTGCGCTGCGATAATTCCCGTGTAAAAAGTCCCTGAAGGATGAGGTCCTGACAACGTGGAAACTTCTGGACTTATCCAGAAGAGAAAAGCCTGTGATATAAATGTAGCTTTGATCTTGCATGTCAAGGGCTTCAATGACTGTGTATGTGCATAAAATAAGACTGAACATGTTCTGATTGCCAAGACTAGGAATTGGCGAATCTGAACTGTAATGTTGAGTGTTGGTACTAGACATTTAATGTCCAGGGCTCAAACTCAAACATGGACTTCTCATGGAAGTTTGTGTCCAAGTTCGGATGCTGTTTGGATGCTGAATAAAGCTTATTGAAAGAGCGCAGCCAATCAATAAGCTTTTGGCATAGGGAAGATGCCTAGATACTACTGGGAACAAAATAAATATTGAGACGTCCGTGTTTCAGGTACATGTGATATGCGTTTTTAACACGGATGCCACACGCACCCATGTCAGTCTATGGTGTTTCTCACACGTTCGTATTTTCACACGGACCATGTTACCCTGCTTAGCCCCACACACATACATGGAGACATGTCTTTTTTTTTTCTGGCAGCACAGGTGTCACACGGTTCGCACACTGATGTGATCCGCGTGATATCAGTGTGACACGTACTGGAGAAAACATGTGTCTGTAAAATAAAAAAATTCTATGTTCACCTGTATCCAGCGATGTTTTCTTCGGCTCTGCTGCCTCCGGCTTCTGACCTCAGCTCATTATATTCATTACCTCTGAGCTGGAAGCTGGAGCATCGTTGGGACAGCATTATCGAGGACAGCATCACTGAGGAGAACATCAGGACCGCATCACTGTTGACAGGTGAGTATGCAGCAAACACTATGTGCGCAGTGATGTCCAGAAGGTCACTGGAGTTCCCAATTAACTCTGATAAACCCTTGAAGTCATGGTCGTGACACCCGCTGTAGCGCGGATGTCGCGGGAGTGTCATCAGGAGGTCATCCGAGTTCATTGGGAACTCCGATGACCTCCTGGATGTCACTGCACACACACAGTGCTTGCTGAAAACCTGTCACCGGCAATGCAGTCCCCAATGCTGTCTCTGGCAATGCGGTCCCCGATGTTTTTTCCAGCGATGCGAAGAAGACACCGCCGCTCCTGTCACCTCCACGCAGCTAATGAGATGAGTATCGCGATCAGCTGAGCTGTCACTGAGGTTAATCGCGGCCACCGCTGGATCCAACGGTGGCCGTGAGTTACCTGACTGACAGCAGCTGATCGCGCTACTCACCTCATTTGTTGCGTGGAGGTGACAGGAGCGGCGGTGTCTTCTGCTGCTCCTGTCACCTGCATGCAGCAGAGCTGGATGCGACTCTGGAGGTCCGTGGATTACGCCGGACATGGAGGGCTTTGTCGGGGTTAATAAATTGGTGATGAGGAACTTTGTTAGTGTTTTTTATTTCTAATAAAGGATTTTTCGGGTGTGTGTGTTTTTTAACTGTAATTTACAGATTAATCATGGAAGGTATCTCGGGGAGATGCCTGATATGATTAATCTAGGATTTAGTGTCAGCTATGGGCTGCCATTAACTCCTTATTACCCCAATTTGCCAACGCACCAGGGCAAATCGGGAAGAGCCGGGTACAGTCCTAGAACTGTCGCATATAATGTATGCGGCAATTCTGGGCGGCTGCTGACTGATATTGTTAGGCTGGGGGGCTCCCCATAACGTGGGGCTCCCCATCCTGAGAATACCAGCCTTCAGCCGTATGGCTTTATCTGGCTGGTATTAAAATAGGGGGGAAACCGCACGCCGTTTTTTTTAATTATTTATTTATTTATTTTACTGCACAGTATAGACACGCCCACCGGCTGCTGTGATTGGGTGCAGTGACACAGCTGTCACTCAGCGTGGTGGGCGTGTGTGACTGCAACCAATCACAGGTGCCTGTGTGCGGGTAAAGCAGGGAATACGAGATTGATTAATGAGCGGCCGGCTTTTTCAAAATAGTAAAAGCCGCTGGAGCTTTTATAACAGCAGTGCAGAGCCGCGCCGGAGATCGGGGAACGGTGAGTATGAGAGAGGGCTGCTCAATTCAGTCACTCAGGGGATTAGCGGTCACCGGTGAGTCCTTCACGGGTGACCGCTAATCAGTACGCGGCACACAGACAGAGCCGCGGCATGACAATGAAGTCGGGTGAAGTTCACCCGAGTTCATTCTCATCGCGCAACTCTGTCTGCTGTCTCCCGACATGTATCAACGACATTGTGCATCACACACACACACGGAACATTTCACACGAACAACACACACACGTCAGTTATTTCACTCACGCACACACGGACATTCCACACGCACATACGGCTGGCATACGGGATACACACGCAGGCCACACATACCATAAAAACATACCTAAAAAATGGAAAACGGACCCGAAAAACGGCCCGTTTTACACGGACGTGGTTTTAACGGATGTGTGTTTTCGGCCTGACATATAGTGATGACAAAACTTCATATGTGAATTAAATGCATTTTTTATGCATTTCCACAATGGAAATTAACTAAAAATGCATGTGCGTTTTTCACCTGCATTTTTTCTGCATCTAACTCAAGTCTATGGGGAAAATCTGCACATAAAACTCAGCCTAGCCACAAGAGAAATTGACATGTTATGGATTTGAAACACATACCGCAGGTCATTAGTGTAAAATATTGAGTAAAATAGAAGCACAGTGGGCAGGAGATTTCTATAATTCCCATCCACTTTACTACAACTGTAGGACATTGCGTTATCGATGCAGCAAAAATATGAAGCGGCAAAAACTTACTAAAAACTCATTGTAGGCACACAGCCTAGAACCCTGGTAAAACTTTATTGTCTCCCTGCAGGCATGCTTCCAACCAGCTGGCAACATAGGATTTAAATGCTATCTACCTGCAGATTACAACTACATCTGCATGTAAGTTGTATTTCTAAATATGTCAGGTTCCCTTTAAGTGGCAAGTGAGAAAAACTGTAAAAGTTGAGACCCAGTTATAACACTTAATGTATACTGCAAACATACAGTATGTTTGTGATGTTTACCATAAGGTCATACGAAAAGATAACAACACACGCACATACATATTATGCTCACCTTACCTTCCGTTCCCTCGCCGGCCTCCTAGTTCTTGTAGTTCGCCGGTACAGAATGTGTATTGGGTAACCATCTCGACCGATGCCGGTTGTCAAAGGCAGGAGCCTCTTGCCTCCGATTGGTCAATGCGCTGCCTTTGAGAAGTGGCTGACAGCGTCAAAGGCATCAAAGGCAGGAGCCGCTTGCCTTCTCAAAGGCAGAGCGCTGACCAATCAGAGGCAAGCGGCTCCTGCCCTTGACATCAGTGTGCTGGTAGTGGAAGCTCCGGCATCGGTCGTGATGGCTACCCGATACACATCCTGTACCGGTGAACTACAAGAACCAGGAGGCCGGCGAGGGAACGGAAGGTAAGGTGAGGGTTTGTGCGTGTTTGGAATGGCACGATAGCGGACCAGGATGGGACATTGAACAAGTTGTGGAACGAATTGTCTGAGCTTGCATTATTTCCTATGGAAAATTTTGCTTTGCTAGACAAGTAACTTGGTTTACAAGCATACTCCCAGAACGGATTGTTCTCGTAAACCAAGGTTCCACTGTATAGGAGATTTTAGATGTTTCTGGAAGGCTAGAGGCACACGAGCATATAAATAATCTGTGAAATTTTTATCCAGAAACGCTTGATTGTTCAGTGATCATGCTTCAAAAGTTTGGCAATTTCAAGACTGCTGCATCCCTCTGCAAGATATCTCCCAATTTTAAACTTTTCAGAGCCCGTCAAATCTCTCTTCTGACCAATTTTGCCAAAGGAAAGGAAGTTGCCTAATAATTAAGCACACCTTATATAGGGTGTTGATGTCATTACACCACACCCCTCCCCCTTACAGAGATGCACATCACCTGATTTACTTAATTGGTAGTTTAGTTGGCTCTCATGCCTATACAGCTTGGAGTAGGACAACATGTATAAAAAGTATCATGTGATCAAAATACTCATTTGCCTAATAATTCTGCACACAGTGCATAATGCACCCCCACAGCCCTCCACATAATGCACCCACATAGTCCTTCATATATTATAATGCACCCATATAGTCCTCCAAATAGTATAATGAACCCGAGTCCTCCATATATTATAATGCACCCCCATAGTCCTCCATATATTCTAATGCACACCTTATAGTCCTCCTTATATTATAATGCACCCCCATAGTCCTCCATATATTATAATGCACCCCCATAGTCCTCCATATAGTCTAATGCACTCCCATAGTCCTCAACATATCGTAATGCACACCTCATAGTCCTCCATGTATTATAATGCACCCCCATAGTCCTCTATATATTATAATACACTCCTATAGTCCTCCATATATTACAATTCATCACCATAGTCCTCCATATATTATAATGCACCCCCATAGTCTTCCAAATAGTATAATGCATACCCCATAGTCATCCATTTAGTATTATGGCCATTGGCCAGAAGTGTACTCACTGACGTAATAAAATAAAATGACCTCTCTGATTCTCCTGCTGCTGTGGTCTCCTTGGCAAGAGGTCTGCAGTGCTGCATATCTTGGCACAGCAGGTGAGCAGTAGCACCATCATTGCGCCGGCTGCCTAAGATACTAGAGTTCAGACTCACAATCATTGTTTGACCATGCCACTTTTTACTCTGCAAACTTACAACATCTACATAGTTAAAGGAGAACAATGATTCTGTTTCGGAGGTAAAGTTAGGATACGCTCAGTAATCTGGGGTGCTCATTATATCAACTACAGTCAGGCAGAAACAACATGATTTCCAGGCTGAAGAGCGGTATTTTTCAGATGTCAGTAATAATATTCACTTGGAACTGAGGCATATTGGCTTATCATTGATCTCTCTATCCAGTAATGATAGCTCTGTCTGTAAAGAACAAGTGCAGCTCTATAAAAATCTGACTCTGCCAATAGCACTTACAAATGCTCAGGGCATTTATTGATAATATAATAGCCATTCATTTAATGTAACTACTATATAGTAAAGCAATAATTAAAGCATGTGAATAAAATGTGTTTCTACCTATAAAATGTCACATATGCATATAGCATTACCCTTGCTTTTTGCTTTTACATCCTGTAGATACTTTTTTTGTGTTTCTTTAAAATCACCATGTTTTAGATAGGGATGATCGAATACCAAAATATCCGTTTCGACGAATATCCAACGAATAGGTTGGCACTATTTGACTATTTGCGAATATTTGATGCGCAATGTAAGTCTATGGGAAACTCGAATAATTTCACATTGGACCTAACGGCAAGCTATCAAAATTGGGGGGGACCGCACTGTTTTTTTTTTAAATTATTTATTTATTTATTCTACTGCACTACATAGACCCGCCCACCGGCGGCTGTGATTGGTTGCAGTGAGACAGCTGTCACTCAGCGTGGGGGCGCGTCTGAATGCAACCAATCATAAGTGCCGGTGGGCAAGGGAAGCAGGGAATACGAGATGGAATAATGAGCGGCGGCATTTTCAAAAGCAGGAAAAGCCGCCAGAGCAGTGTGACAGCTATGGAGCGCCATGCCGGTGATCGCTCAGTGATCGGTGAGTATGAGAGGGGGGGAGAGAGAGAGATCAACAGACAGAGAGAGAGACCAAAAGACCTGCGTTCTGCTTGTCAAAAAAGGGATTTATGGAGCTGCTAGCAGCTACTGGACACTGTGTTCAGCCCTTACAAGGACTATTTATTAGTTGGATCTAAGAACGCTCTCCGGCACACAATACAGTCTATGTACACCGCCAGCTCCCTATCACTGCATGTTCACAAAATGGCCGCTAGCGTATATAGCCCCTATGACGTTGTGTGGCCAAGCCAATCACAGTAACACAACAACCAAAATGGCGGTGGCGTTACTGTGAGGGCAAGCAATATCAGATGTGTTCATTGGCTGGAAAACAGGTGCCAGGAGGTCAGAAATGAAAATAAAAGTATCAAAGCGTATGTTGTTTTATCCGTCGGATACCGAATGGTGTGAAAAGTCTGTTATCCGTCGGATACCAAATAGTGGCGAGTACATTCGCTCATCCCTAGTTTTAGACTATTTGACACTTCTGTTTTTGGATTATGTGACATGGATGCTTTATGGACAATTAAACTTGTCTGTAATATACCAATGCAAGCATTATGCAAAAAGTCTATATGATAGAACCAAAAGTTGTGATATATAAAGCAAATGAAGAAATTATAATTATATTGAAGAGTAGAGATAAGTGTTCCTGATCGGCAAAGATTGGAAAATGCTAAAATCGTATGATCTTTGGCTGGATCGGATCTGTATCCTACATCTGAACATTTACCGCAAAATTAATCTACCGATCTTGCCAAGGATTGGTAAATGTTCGGGCGGCAAAAATCAACCTCTCCCTGCCCATTAAAGCAATGTCAAGTATTGGCATGGCTGTGATTGGCCATTGTGAAAAAGGAAGCAAAAAGTTTAAAGCAGTACATACTTACCGAGTCTCCCCGTGGCTGCAGCACTAGCTCCAGGGCCGCTACTTATCCTTCATATATATTCACTGCTTTCCCTGCATCTCTGATTGGTTCAGTCAGACCGCATCTCCACACTCTCTGACAGTGTTATACTGCTAGTGTAAAATAAATAAAGAAAGAAAATTCCACGCAGTTCCCAATATATTGATACCAGCACAGATAAAGCCCACAGCTACAGGCTGCAGCCCCCAACTGTGTGCTTATCTAAATAAGAAGAACCGTATGCTTCTTTTTTAAAAAGAAAAAAAAAAATATTTAAATAAATAATTTTTTTAAAAAATGGCATGCGGTCCCCTCCAATTTTGATACCCAGCCAAGATAAAGCCCGACAGCTAGTTTCTGGTATTCTCAGGCTGAGGAGACCCATGATTATTGCCGCCCCACCAGCTTTACAATAGTTGTAATCCACATGAGAGCACACAACGATTCATGCTCTTCTACATCTGAACTAATGTTGTGAGGCCATAGAACATGACTAGACGCTGTAACTTCAGGCAGAGACTGAGCAGTGATGAACTGTGAGGTCACTCAGGTTAGTTGCGGTCACAGCTGGAGGTTCCCATGGCTCTCCACCTGTAACTGCAGGTAACCTAACCTTTGGGGACCTCATTGGACCTTCTGAGGCAAGGTCACTGAGTTCATTGAGATGCCCTAAGGTCAGCTTACCTCCTGTGCTCACAAGTGAATGGCCGTGGGAAGCTTTAGCTGTGACCGCAATTAACCTGAGTGATATCACTGCTGATCGCTGAAGCTCAGTCTCTGCTTGAAGGTACATAGTGCAGTCATGTTCTATGGCATCACGCTGTTAGTTCAGATGTAGCAGAGCTGGAGTCGTCAGGGCATCTCATGCGGAATATATCACATCTGGGTCTTCTGGAGGTTATTTGGTTTTTTGGCATTTTATTTCAAATAAAGGATTTTTTTGGTGTTTATGCTTATTTCTTTTCACTTACAGATTAGTGATGGGGGTCTCATAGACGCCTCCTATTACTAATCTAGGGCTCAGTAGTATTTGTGAGCTGTTATTAACCCCTTATTACCCTGATTGCCACCGCACGACGGCCATTGGGAAGAGTCGGGTAAAGTACTAGGATTGTCACATCTAATGGATGCAACCTTCCTGGGCATCTGCAGGCTGCTATTTTAAGGCTGGGGGGGCCCAACAAGCATGGGTCTCCCAGCCTGAGAATACCCCAGCTATCAGGCTTTATCTTGGCTGGGTATCAAAATCGGGGGGAACCGCACACTTTTTTTTTATAATTTTTTATTTAATTTTTTTTTTTAGAAAAAGCTGCATGTGGTTCCTTTTATTTTGATACACAGCCAAGATAAGCACAAGACTGGAGGCTGCAGCCTATAGCTGTGAGTTTATCTCTGGTATCATTACAGGGGGAATGCTACAACATTTTTTAAATTCATTTAATCAGCAGTATTAGGACACAGACAGCATTTGTGATTCCAACCAATCACAGACACTGTCTCAGAGGGTGGAGGTGTGGTCCACCGGCAACCACTCAGAAAGGCTAGTGGAAGGGGAAAGTAGTAAATATGTATGAGGCATAATTAGTGGATCCAGAACTAGCGCTGCAGCCATGGGAAGACTCGGTAAGTATGTACTACTTTACCCTTTTATATGTTCCTTCTTTTACAGCCCCCGACACTATTTTACAACGCATCACTTTTGGGTCACATTGAATTTAATGAGTTCGGCTAGGATTGACAATCAGATCAGCTCGGATCGCCAATCCAATCGGCAATCTCAGGCAGGAATGGGGATCCTGAACTGATCCAATCTTTGGTACAATCACTCATCTCTATTCAAGAGCACACGTGTAAATCAAGATATGTGCACACAAGCTCCATAAGGTAAACTGGGAGCTCCACCTATAGATGCTAACTTCAGTCACTCATTCTCAAAAAGTAATAAATGTGTTCAACAGATCTGCTTGTATAATATAGTATAGCACTCTTCATTGCATTTGTACATTTAAATTTCAGGCTTATTTAATCAAATTGTGTACAAACTACTCCAAAAATTAACTTAAAAAGACTTAAAAAACAAAATATTAAAAATACATGATTCAATTTGTCCCATGGACAAATATAACTGTAAAGGGATTTTATTTCCATAAAATAATTTTAAAAAAGTCAATAACATCATATTAACTTGTTCATGACTTTTGACATATATCTACGTTAAAAGTTGTATCTCTGCCCTTAATGTGGGCCTCGCAGCTGTCTCGTACCTCTAGCCACTGGTGGATCAAAGATGCATGCAAGGCTGTTAACCAGTTGAGTCCCATAGTCAAGCTCTGACAGAGGGATTTAATACATACCGTCAGGTGGGCTCGTTATTCTCCACTCCCATCCGCATGCCCTTGACATGATTGCATGGTGCCAATGGGTTGTCATAACATGATATTTGTCAGCTGATGACCCCTGGTTTTGTCAATATGATCCTTCTGTGAACCCTGGAAGCATTCATTTGAGATTTCTCCTGTACCAAGCAGTGCTCAGGCACTACTTTGTATATTACAAAATTTAAAAATAATTTAAGAATCTGAAAAAACCCCAACAAAATAACAAAGAACTCCTCTTTTCCCCATTAAAAATAAAAAAAAAAATAATAATACACATTTTTGGTATTGCTGAGTTCAAAAGTGTCCAATGTAGCAAAAAAACAGTAACCAATCTGATTGTTAAATGACGTAATAAGTAAAAAATCAAAACGCCAGAATTAAGTTTTCTTCTCTCATCGCAACATTGCAATAAAAGACAAAAAGAGGCGATAAAAACATTGTATCTATCACAAAATAGTATTGGTAAAAACAACCTCTTTTGCACAAAAAATAAGCTGTCACGCAGTCCAAGGTCCCAAAAAATGAAAATGTTACAGTTCGTGGAAAATGGCAACATAAGCAAAAAAAAATTTATTTGCAAATTTACAAATTCTTTATTTAACGACTTAAATAAAAAAAAATATACATGTTTTGTGTCTAAGTACTCATACTGACCTGGAGAATCATATTGCCAGATAAGTTTTTACATAATTTATGTAACATGGTAAATCAAAACCCCAAAGACAGTTGTTGTATTGCACTTTTTTTGCAATTTGAACGCACTTGGAGTTTATTTTCCATTTTTGAGTACGCTATATGGTAAAATGAATGGTTTCATTCAAAAGTATAATTCAACCCCTAAAATACAAGTATTCATACAGATATATTGAAGACAAAATTTGTTATGGGTTTTGGAAGAAGGGGAGGGAAAAAAAAAGAAAAAACAAAATGCAAAATTGCCCAGGGGTGAAGGGGTTAAGGACGCTTTTCCGCCCCTTTAAAAAAAAAGAGTTTAATGGTTTGTTTACATATATAGTTTTTTTATGTTGTTCTTGTAGGCAAACACATGGAATATAAAAAAGAGGAGATATATTACTTTGTCCTTTACACAGAGACATATGGTGGTTTGACATAGGTTTATGTCACACAGCTATACAACTAATGATAATAAATTTTGGTCATGTTGCAACCCACAATTTCCTATGATTTGATGTCACCATATGCACCACCATTGGCTGATTTCTGTAATCTACATCTTTTACGGCCACAAGTTACCATGTAGACCTAGATTTATAATCATCCCTTTTGTATCCATTCTAGAAACTAAAAACTGTATTAAAAGTCACATGTGAATTCAGCCTACACCCTTCACCCTTTTTAATGCAGCTTTATACTATAAAAGCCAGAAAAAGACTCAAAAGGAATGAGAAATAAAGCAAATATTTGTACTTCTCTTTACTTATTGTTCCACCTCTGGCTTTGGCTCAAAAAAACCTGCATTAAAAAAGTAATTGGATAATTTTGCGTAATTTCTGCAACGTTTTTACCCTGGAAAATAATAATCACACACCAACAACAAGTCTTTTTTTGTGGAATTTCTTTTTGCTATTTTTCAGGCACTTTGTGATATTCTTTTTTTTTAAGAGACCCCATTGTTTTTTGTTTGTCCTTGCTTAAAAAAAATCTCATTGTGTTTTTTTACATTACAAATATTCTGATTCTAAATGGAATATTTCATTCACATGACTAAAGCATCAAATGATTTAGAATGGGATATACGCAATGACAAAAGACACAATAAAAAACAAATAACAGCTACTCTAAATATAAAAAAGTAAACAAAAACAAAGCGTAAAAAAAATGTACTGAAATGCAGTATATACAGTATATATAAACACTTAAATAGAAAATCCTTGTTTAAGTATTCCCTTTATTTTTTTGAGCAGTATATATACTGTTTATACAGGGTGGTCCAAACGTAGGTGGACAGTATATGAAATAGGGTTATGAAGGGGGAGATTTATCAAACATGGTGTAAACTCTTTGGAAAATGAAAGGTGGAATCGGAGTCAGTTTCACAGATCCAGTTTTCACAGATAAATCTCCCCCAAATCTGTTTTCTTTTCAGATAATTCAGATAACCCAAAAGGGCAAATAATTTAAATACAGATCAAAGAAAATGGATTTTAAGGCTATGTGCGCACTAGAAAGTGCCTTTTTCTTAAGAAAAAAATGGAAACTCTGATTTACCACGGATTTATCGCGGATTTTCCGCAAATTGGTCCCCACAGTTTTTACCATTATCTATGGCAAAAGCCGCAGGTACCTGTGGAAAAGAAGTGACATGCTCATTAATTCCACAGCAGAAAATCTGCGGGTAAATCCGCGGGTATAAAAAAATGCAGTGTGCGCACAGCATTTTTTTAAATCCATAGGATTTGCTGGGGAATGACTGCAGAAATGTTAGACACATTTTCTGCAGCAATTCCGCAGCAAATCCGCGGCAAAATCCGCAGCGTGCGCACAGGGCCTAAAAGAGTATTGGAAATCTCAAAATGCTGAAACCGTTAGAGCAAATTGGATTGAAACATTTGGTACTCAAGCCAGAAAGACACAAACCATTTACCGCATTCATGACAAATTCGATGCCACTGGCTCAATCCTTAAGGGTATGTGCGCACGTTGCTTTTTACCTGCTTTTTACCTGCTTTTTTGCTGCTTTTTCTTCTGCGCTGTTTAATGCCAAAATGGATGTGTTCTTCTATTCAAGCAAAGTCTATGGGAATTTGGGTTTCTTGTTCACACTATGTTGTTCAAAATGCTGCCTTTTTGAGGCAGAACTTTGGTCAAAAACTCAGCTTTTCAAAGAAGCAACATGTCAATTGTTTTTGCCATTTGGGTTTTGCACTGCAAAGCTGAGTTTTTGACCAAAGTTCTGCCACAAAAAGGCAGCATTTTGAACAACATAGTGTGAACAAGAAACCCAAATTCCCATAGACTTTGCTTGAATAGAAGAACACATCCATTTTGGCATTAAACAGCGCAGAAGAAAAAGCAGCAAAAAAGCAGGTAAAAAGCAGGTAAAAAGCAACGTGCGCACATACCCTAATGCTCCAAAACCTAGTTGACCCAAAACAGCTGGTACAGAAAATAATAAACAACTTGTTGCTGAAAAATTTGTTCAGAGTCCAAAAAAGTCCACTGAAGAGTCTCTTTAGAATTAGGATTTTAACGAGCTTTTAACATGCGAATCCTGAAATCTATTGGGTGTGAAGCTTATCGTCCACGTCTAATTCATGCTTTATTGGAGGATGATCCAGACAGGCAGCTGCAATTCAGTGAGATTCTACTTAACGAAATTGAAGAAAATCCAGTCGAAGCGTAAGAGGCAGACTTCAGAGCTGTGCAAATTGTAATGGAAAACAGTTTGAGTACCTGCGTTGATAAAATTTAAGGGATTTTGTATTATTGTTCAGAATAATTAATTTTTAATATTTAAATTAATAATTTAATTGTCAATGTTATGCTTATGTTAGTAAATATAATTTTATATATAAATCAAAATAAATGTGAATATTTTCTGTCCATCTACTTTTGGATCCCTCTGTATATATTTTTTACAGAAAGGGGAACAAATTTAAAAATGCATTTTAGTCATCCTTTGTGGATATATATAAAAAAAAAAACCATAATGTGAAAAACATCCAAGTGTTTCCTTTATATTCCCACTGCTATTGCCCAATATCATAAAAGGAAAAAAAAACACAGATGCAAAGTTATTGGAATATCTGAACGAGAAACAAAATTATAGATCTTTAAACTGGTTGTATAGAAAAAAAATTTGCCTGGTCAGAAATGGGGGAAAACGGCCCAATCCTGAACTGGTTAAGCATTGTGTGTGACGCCATTCTAAGGGACTTACCGTATTTTCCGGATTGTAAAACGCACTTTTTTCCCCCAATGTAAGTATAGCTTACCAGGGTGGTGGTGGTGGAGCGGGGTCATAGTAGGCAGGGTCGGCGGTCACTGAGGGGGTCACTGCAGTCTCGCGGTGGTGGTGGGTGCATTGAGCTAACTGCAGGCTCTATTGAATCGCCCGCTGCTAACACGATGAACTTCAAGAAAGTGGAGGCAGCACATGCACAGATTGACAAGATGGACTTTAAGAAAATGGGCGTGGAGACCTTTCTATGCACACGCCACCTCCGCGGCCATTTTCTCAAAGTCCATCGCGTCAACCAAGGGCGATTCATTGAAGTCCACAGTCAGATCAGGCATCCACCACCACAGCGACACCCCGACACCCTGTCCTGTAACCCTCCTGAGTCCTCCACTGCAGTGACACACACGCAGCACGCTGGCAGATCAATGGCACCCACCATCGCAATACCCCAGAGGCCACATTATTGATGACCCTCCGTCCACTGACCCTCCTGAGATGCAACATCTGATCCTCTGAGCCCGCAGCATCACTGACGCTGCCTCCTATGACCTTCCTGAGCCCTTCCACCACCGCTGCTTCCCCCTTGGTAAGCTTTAGGATTAAAACACACTACGATTATAAGACGGACCCTCATTTTAACATTGAAAATTATTTTTTCTTATTTTCCTCCTCTAAATTTGGGGTGCGTCTTATAAACCGAAAAATACGGTATATTTATATCTAGTGTATATGTACCAAAACCCATAGCACATTTAGGAGAACGTTTTACTTCTAATTAATATTTTCCACAGTTGTTCCTGCAGATATATAGGCAACTTTACTATTTTAATGTTTCGACCATTAGCACAGATGACAGGCTGAACCACATACTGTTTACTAAGTATGAGATCTCAATAATATGTCTTGTTTTAAAGTGTTCTGCTGTACATGAACATAATTTATTCGGCCAGCAAGATATATTCATCAGAGAACAGACAGGTCTAACAAATTATAAACACGTCCTTCTAGATCCAACTATTCCTGGTTCCTGAATTTTATTTGCTTTTATTGAGTTTCAAAGCTATGCATACCAGAGCAGCCTACAGTCTCTGCAGACTTTATTTCAGCAATATATTACTTGCATGATTTTTTTAAATTATACAGAGTACCCTTAGGGCACAGCTTGAGTGACATGTAATTTACACACAAACAGCAATCTTAGAGTGTTCTTACTCTTTTTGGTCAACTAAAAATTCAGTTTTGATAAGAAAGCATTGATATATTCCACAAGAAATGACTTATACTGTTAAAACGTTTGACAATTTCATTTTCTTATAACCATTTTTCTATGCTATGATGCTTTCAGAAGATTCTTCAGATGTATTATCCTGCACTAATCTAACCTTCCAGGTGATTTTAGGTTGGCTTGGAATCAGTAGCAGTACACAGAAATAAAGTACTTTAAGGTTGTGTCCCCACGATGAGTTCTTGACATTGCATACATTCATTGCATGGAAAACGCAACATTTTGATTTTCCAACAAAATGCATGGAATTTGTAGAATTCTCATGCCCGCTGTGCTTGTTTGTTACACAGCGTAAACTGACCTGTGGTGCCTGTTTCAAATCCGGAAAATGAAAATTTATCTTTTTGTGGTGGAGGCAGGTATGGGGCAAGCAGCGTAAGTCATACATGTAGGGGACAACAGGCCGCAGCACATCCTGCCATTAACGCCTCACCTCTCTGTTGCCGCACCACACACAGGAGAATTCTGTAACCATTCAGGTGACATTGCTTTCTTGCTTTCAGTCAATAAAGGCTACTTCTCTAAAACATGTAAACTTAATTTTTCTTTGACGGTATCGGTACACTTCCCATAGAGGTTCCTTTTACTCCTTCTTCTCATACACAATTTAGCAGCAGTCTGCATTCCAGGCACCTGGGTTCTGTTTTTCAAGACTAGGCCTCTCATTCCTTCACTATACTTCACACTGGCACCGACCGGTTCATTAAGTCAGTTGAGCCACTTCCCCCCACCCACAAGGGATGCTAACACATAAGAAGGACCGCAACCGACAGGGCTCTCCCATCAGACCAGGTAACCCAGCCATACCCTACTCCTTGAGGGTGCACTGACCTTCAGTTAGTGATGAAGTCGTTGAGTATTATGAGCCAGGTAATACGGACGCCAAAACCCCGACTGTCAAACAAATCCCCTTTTCCCGGGGACGCAATTCCACAATCCAGACGAATCCTGCTTGTCACAGCCATAGAGGTGATCCTTAGGGTAAGAATCTACAAATTGGGGTTCTTATCAGCAAATCTCCTCAGGAACTCTCCTGTTTCATTCCCTCTATTACTTCCTTTTAGATAACCTACTCTCCTCCCATTGCTCTCTCCCTGCCCACCCAGGTGCCAGGACAGCCATGCTACAACACTGCCACCTGGTGGCTTTTTATACAATTCACATGCACATTATACATTACATTTACATTTTACACATTATACATAGACCATCAGTGTCCCAGCTACTTCTGCATGGGTAGGCTTAACAATACCCCCTACATTCTGACTTCACTGAGTTTTATGTGCAGAGTTTCCCCACAGACTAGCATTAAGTGCAGAAACTCTGCAGTTCTAAAATACATATGTGCATTTTTATAATATTTCTGCTTTCTGATGCAGAAATCCACTAAAATGCATGTAATCCACACATGACTCTATTAATACAGTTCTGTCAAAGCCAAACACAAGGAAGTATTAAAAACAAAGCAGCTTTATTTAACCCTTTCATGGCCTTTGACGTACCCATACATCATGGTCCAAGCTATGACGTATGGGTAAGTCATGCATATCATGCAGAGCACAGAAGCTGTGCCTGCATGATCACCACCATTAGCCCTGGCTGTTAGAGCCAGGGATGATGCCTGTGCTATCCCTGGCTGCTTAGCCTTAAATACCACAAACAATAACAATCGCTGCATTTAGAAGGCTGGGAGAGGGAGTGCGCTCCTTCCCCCACACAATTGGCACCCCTGCAATGAAATCATGGGCTGCTGATTATTGCCATGGAAACCCGAGGTCAAATAATGACTTTCGGGTTTGTTGGCTACGGTGGCTTATTCGGCCATGCCAATAGGATGGTCTAAAAGGCATTCTGTCAGTGTCACCCTGACAAGTATAATGCATTCCCATGCATGTGCATGGCAATGCATTATAAGAGCGATTACATTAATAAAAGCTAATTTCCTATAGAAGGACTAAGTAAAAAAAAATGTAAAAATCCCTATATAAATAACAAAAGAAATGAAAAAAATATTTCAATAAATAAGTGTATTTATGTGAAAACAAAAATAAACAAGGGGGTGAATACTTTTGCAAGGCACTGTATATCAATAACGTTTTGTCAAAATGAAATACTACAAGGAAGCATCAAAAACAATGCAGTTTTGTTTAAGCCACTTACCAAGAAAAGACAAAATACGTAACTGAATGAGGCCATAGTAGCCATATTAAGCACTCCCTCACATTCCCAAAGAAAATTAATCCAAGTAGATTGATATCCAAAGAGAAGTTTAATACATTTGAGGAATAATTGCCAGCTTTAATTTGATGACATTGCAGCTAAATCTTGGTTTGGGAGCTCTGTGTGAATCCTACATTCAGTTTCAGCCAAAGTGACTGTATTCAGCTTGATAAGGAAAATGATACTTCTATCAATATCCAAGTAAATGGTACCTTTAAGGCAATTATGTTGTAAATTGTTCACTGAATGAGAAGCCTCCTTCTCTTCACCACTTGCGTTGTTTGGAAACAAGCTACAAAAACTGTGATGAGCAAGTGATGAGCAAGCACTAAAATGCTTGAGTGCTTGGTACTTGAATCTAGCAGGTCAGTGTCACGGGGCAAGGCCACCACTAGGAATTTCAGGGCCTCATACTGGCAACATTTTCGGGCCCCCTTGGAACTCCGCCCAGGCTCCACCCCAGCTCCGCCTCCACCCCTCAAACCTCCTCCAGTCTCACTGTCCCTCTTGGAAAAACATGTGTAATATACAGTACAGACCAAACGTTTGGACACACCTTCTCATCTATAGAACAACTGTTAAGAGGAGACTTTGTGCAGAAGGCCTTCATGGTAATATAGCTGCTAGGAAACCACTGATAAGGACAGGCAACAAGCAGAAGAGACTTGTTTGGGCTAAAGAACACAAGGAATGGACATTAGACCAGTGGAAATCTGTGCTTTGGTCTGATGAATGCAAATTTGAGATCTGTGGATCCAACCACCGTGTTTTTGTGCGACGCACAAAAGGTGAACGGATGGACTCTACATGCCTGGTTCCCACCGTGAAGCATGGAGAGAAGGTGTGATGGTGTGGGGGTGCTTTGCTGCTGACACTGTTGGGGATTTATTCAAAATTGAAGGCATACTGAACCAGCATGGCTACCACAGCATCTTGCAGCGGCATGCTATTCCATCCGGTTTGCGTTTAGTTGGACCATCATTTTTTTTTCAACAGGACAATGAGCAAAAAACACACCTCCAGGCTGTGTAAGGGCTATTTGACTAAGAAGGAGAGTGATGGGGTGCTACGCCAGATGACCTGGCCTCCACAGTCACCAGACCTGAACATAATCAAGATGGTTTGGTGTGAGCTGGACCGCAGAGTGAAGGCAAAAGGGCCAACAAGTGCTAAGCATCTCTGGGAACTCTTTCAAGACTGTTGGAAAACCATTTCCGGTGACTACCTCTTATAGCTCATCAAGAGAATACCAAGAGTGTGCAAAGCAGTAATCAAAGCAAAAGGTGGCTACTTTAAAGAACCTAGAATATAAGACATATTTTCAGTTGTTTCACACTTTTTTGTTAAGTATTTCATTCCACATGGTTTAATTCATAGTTTTGATGCCTTCAATGTGAATCTCCAATTTTTAGAGTCATGAAAATAAAGAAAACTCTTTGAATGAGGAGGTGTGTTCAAACGTTTGGTCTGTACTGTATATATGTATATATACAGTTAGGTCCAGAAATATTTGGATAGTGACACAAGTTTTGTTATTTTAGCTGTTTACAAAAACATGTTCAGAAATACAATTATATATATATAATATGGGCTGAAAGTCCACACTCCCAGCTGCAATATGAGAGTTTTCACATCCAAATCGGAGAAAGGGTTTAGGAATCATAGCTTTGTAATGCATAGCCTCCTCTTTTTCAAGGGACCAAAAGTAATTGGACAAGGGACTCTAAGGGCTGCAATTAACTCTGAAGGTGTCTCCCTCGTTAACCTGTAATCAATGAAGTAGTTAAAAGGTCTGGGGTTGATTACAGGTGTGTGGTTTTGCATTTGGAAGCTGTTGCTGTGACCAGACAACATGCGGTCTAAGGAACTCTCAATTGAGGTGAAGCAGAACATCCTGAGGCTGAAAAAAAAGAAAAAATCCATCAGAGAGATAGCAGACATGCTTGGAGTAGCAAAATCAACAGTCAGGTACATTCTGAGAAAAAAGGAATTGACTGGTGAGCTTGGGAACTCAAAAAGGCCTGGGCGTCCACGGATGACAACAGTGGTGGATGATCGCCGCATACTTTCTTTGGTGAAGAAGAACCCGTTCACAACATCAACTGAAGTCCAGAACACTCTCAGTGAAGTAGGTGTATCTGTCTCTAAGTCAACAGTAAAGAGAAGACTCCATGAAAGTAAATACAAAGGGTTCACATCTAGATGCAAACCATTCATAAATTCCAAAAATAGACAGGCCAGAGTTAAATTTGCTGAAAAACACCTCATGAAGCCAGCTCAGTTCTGGAAAAGTATTCTATGGACAGATGAGACAAAGATCAACCTGTACCAGAATGATGGGAAGAAAAAAGTTTGGAGAAGAAAGGGAACGGCACATGATCCAAGGCACACCACATCCTCTGTAAAACATGGTGGAGGCAACGTGATGGCATGGGCATGCATGGCTTTCAATGGCACTGGGTCACTTGTGTTTATTGATGACATAACAGCAGACAAGAGTAGTCGGATGAATTCTGAAGTGTACCGGGATATACTTTCAGCCCAGATTCAGCCAAATGCCGCAAAGTTGATCGGTCGGCGCTTCATAGTACAGATGGACAATGACCCCAAGCATACAGCCAAAGCTACCCAGGAGTTCATGAGTGCAAAAAAGTGGAACATTCTGCAATGGCCAAGTCAATCACCAGATCTTAACCCAATTGAGCATGCATTTCACTTGCTCAAATCCAGACTTAAGACGGAAAGACCCACAAACAAGCAAGACCTGAAGGCTGCGGCTGTAAAGGCCTGGCAAAGCATTAAGAAGGAGGAAACCCAGCGTTTGGTGATGTCCATGGGTTCCAGACTTAAGGCAGTGATTGCCTCCAAAGGATTCGCAACAAAATATTGAAAATAAAAATATTTTGTTTGGGTTTGGTTTATTTGTTCAATTACTTTTGACCTCCTAAAATGTGGAATGTTTGTAAAAAAATGTGTACAATTCCTACAATTTCTATCAGATATTTTTGTTCAAACCTTCAAATTAAACGTTACAATCTGCACTTGAATTCTGTTGTAGAGATTTCATTTCAAATCCAATGTGGTGGCATGCAGAGCCCAACTCGCGAAAATTGTGTCACTGTCCAAATATTTCTGAACCTAACTGTATATAATGTCCCCCTCCTTAAATATATGTCCCTTTCTTTGTATATATGTCCCCGTTTAGGTATATATGTCCCATCCTGGGCCCCTCCTGCTATATACATCCCCCTCCTGGGCACATTCTGCTACATACAGTGCCTTGGGAAAGTATGCGGCCCCTTTGAATTTTTCAACCTTTTCCCACATTTCAGGCTTCAAACATAAAGATAAAAATGTTAATGTTCTGGTGAAGAATCAACAACAAGTGGGACACAATTGTGAAGTTGAACGAAATGTATTGCTTATTTTAAACTTTTTATAAAAAATAAATAACTGAAAAGTGGGGCGTGCAATATTATTCATCCCCTGTAAATTAATACTTTGTAGTGCCACCTTTTGCTGCGATTACAGCACAAGTCTCTTGGGGTATGTGTCTATCAGTGTTATGATCCGGAACCATGGAAGATCACCACAAATCATTGGCAAAAAGGTGACAAGAGCCTTGGCAACTAATCTGGCCGCCATCCCCTTACTAACCAACACAACTAGAAGTAGCCGAGGGGTGAACTAACATCCTGTGCACCGCGAACCCAGCCAGAGAACTAACTATCCTAAAGGTAGGAAAGATGAATAACTCTCTGCCTCAGAAAATAGACAAGAATAGCAAGCCCCCCACATTCAAAGACTGCGGTGATATAGGAAAAACACAATACACAGGTAGATGACAAGATTAGCAAAAGGTGAGGCCCCCGCTGACTAAAATAGGAAAGGACAGGAAAGGGACTGATGGTAGCCAGAGAAAAACCCTGCTAAATACCAACTTCCTGATAGTACAAAAAGGCCCTCAGATCGCTCGATCTGAACTCCGTCCTATACCAGGTGCCCTTGTCATACCAATGAACAGAAAACAAGAATTATAACAAATTCAACAAGCCATAAACACATGGACCCAAAGGAGCTATACTCCACACAGAACTGCAGGGAGTTCCTCAACAATCCACTGAGGGGAAAAATCCCTGGAAGGAAATATACTGAAACCAACCACAACAAATGACAAACCCAGATAAGCAAAAGAACCAGGCAATAAATAAAGAGCAAGAACTTATCTGGAGTGGATGTGATGTAGAGCAGGATTAAGCAGGCTAGAGATACAAAGAACAACTGACATCCGGCAACAGCCTGCAATCAGACCAGGACTTAAATAAGCAGAGAGTTAGGAAAGGAAACACCCACTGCACAACCCACCTGGTCTCTGTCCAAACCCTTCCTGGCCACCAGAGGGAGCCTCCCAGCAGCCAAGACATAACTAACATTCACAACAATCAGTTTTGCACATCGAGAGACTGAAATTCTTGCCCATTCTTCCTTTGCAAACAGCTGGAGCTGAGTGAGGTTGGATGGAGAGTGTTTGTGAACAGCAGTTTTCAGCTCTTTCCAGAGATTCTCGATTGGGTTCAGGTCTGGACTGTGACTTGGCCATTCTAACACCTGGATACGTTTTTTTGTGAACCATTCCATTGTAGATTTTGCTTTATGTTTGGGATCATTGTCTTGTTGGGAGACAAATCCCCGTCCCAGTCTCAGATCTTTTACAGACTCCAACAGGTTTTCTTCAAGAATGGTCCTGTATTTGGCTCCATCCATCTTCCCATCAATTTTAACCATCTTCCCTGTCCCTGCTGAAGAAAAGCAGGCACAAACCATGATGCTGCCATCACCTTGTTTGACAGTGGGGATGGTGTGTTCAGGGTGATGAGCTGTGTTGCTGTTACATATGATTTGGCATTGTGCCCATATAGTTCGATTTTGGTTTCATCTGACCAGAGCACCTTCTTCCACATGTTTGGTGTGTCTCCCAGGTGGCTTGTGGCAACTTTAAACACACTTTTTATGGATATCTTTGAGAAATGGCTTTCTTCTTGCCACTCTCCCATAAAGGCCAGATTTGTGTAGTGTACGACTGATTGTTATCCTATGGACAGACTCTCCCACCTCAGCTGTAGATCTCTGCAGTTCATCCAGAGTGATTATGGGCCTCTTGGCTGCATTTCTGATCAGTCTTCTCCTTGTTTGAGATTAAAGTTTGGATGGACGGCCGGGTCTTGGTAGATTTGCAGAGGTATGATACTCCTTCCATTTCCATATGATCACTTGCACAGTGCTTCTTGGTATGTTTAAAGTTGTGGAAATCTTTTTGTAACCAAATCCGGCTTTAAACCTCTCCACAACAGTATTACGGACCTGTCTGTTGTGTTCCTTGGTCTTCATGATGCTATTTGCGCTTTATACAGAACACTGAGACTATCACAGAGGCGGTGCATTTATACGGAGACTTGATTACACACAGGTGGATTATATTTATCATCATCAGTCATTTAGGACAACATTGGATCGTTCAGAGATCCTCAATGAACTTCTGGAGTGAGTTTGCTGCACTGAGAGTAAAGGGGATGAATAATATTGCACGCCCCAATTTTCAATTATTTATTTTTTACAAAAAATTAAAATAAGCAATAAATATCAGTCAACTTCATAATTGTGCCCCGATTGTTGTTGATTCTTCACCATAAAATGTAATTTTTTTATCTTTATGTTTGAAGCCTGAAATGTGGAAAAAGGTTGAAAAATTCAAGGGGGCTGACTACTTTCGCAAGGCACTGTATATACATCACAGGAGGGGCTCGGGCTCGGACAGTGCTGGCGGTGGCACGGACAACACTAGAAGGGCACAAACAGGACTGGAGACATGAACACACACTCACATATAGGTATTAGACAACAAGTGATAAGGGGGAAAATAAGAACAGGGAGAAAACAATGAGATGACTAGAGAACTGCACAACAACTTCATGCACAAGGCACTACAATCACCAGCAGGACTGAGATACAACACCACACGGATCAGTGTAGCAAAAGCTAAACTCAGCATGGAAAGACAGGCTCCTCCATCTTAAAAAGGAGGAGAGTAGCTGTGATAGGTCATCCCACAGCATATGATCTCAGAGGTAAGCAGCAGGTCAGTAAAAATTAACTCCTGTCAGCCTGATCACAAATGAACACACAGCTGGTCGTTGGCCGAGCCTTCCTGTGTAACTAAGAAGCACCAGAGAAACCACAGTGTTGAGTGTTAGAGTCTGTCATGTGAACTGAGTCTGATGCCAGCATGACACCCATTGAGTTATAAGCCAAACCCCATGTGACAGTTAGGGGTTACTGAAGGAGAGATGTCTATCAGACACCCTCATTACTAACCAGTAATGGCTACTCAATCAAGTAATCAAGTAACAAGTGGACCTGAACACCCTGATGCTCAAACTAGTATTGATCAGTGGTGAGCATGCGTGCTAATCCATGACTGTAACCTTTCTATATCAGAAGATAGATGTCAATGATTAAAGTGATTATGCCATAAACAATATAAACCCCTTCTTGCATTAAGACGCAAATAAACGTCCTGGGCAGGGGTCTAAAAGTGTGGAGGACTCTCAAAAGCTGATCTCCCTCCACACAGAGTAGATATCGGCTATATTGCACAGGTGGAATGTTTGTCTACTGCCAGGTTCGCATGAGCGTTCTTCATTGTCCATATACGGACCAGAATGCTACATTTATGGCGGCTCTACCGATCTTAACTTACAGCTTTATAGATACACACGAGACTGTAAATTCAGGTTGGGAAACTTACTTTGAGTCGGGCATTGCAGTCCATATACAAACCCTAAAATACGTTCATGTGAACTCAGCCTAGCAGCTTTGCCTGGAGTAAACATCTGGGCATGGCTGTTAAAGGAAGTCTGTCCGCAAGTTTTTGCTACCTTATCTGAGAGCATCAGGATGTATGAAAAATATGCCTGAATATAAGAAATATATTACTTTTTTTACTGGGTGCAGCTGTTCTGTCACAATCAGAGTTTTTAGATGTGGCATGTAGCAAAGCTCAGAAATGCTACCCATAGCATTCTCTCTATGTATGCTTCTACAGATAGTGAGCTGCTAATCAGAGCATGGGACATGCTGGACTAGCTGAACTCTAGCTGACCTACTCCAGCAATGATAATCTTCTGAAACTAAAGTATACATACTAGGTAAACACTGCACACAGTATGAAAAAAGACATATTGCTGAAATCTCTGTGTTAACCATTATAGCATATTCACATTACATAACAAAAACCTGCTGACAGATTTCCTTTAACCACTTAGATGCTGCTGCCAGTCTGCAACAAATATCGGTAAAAAGAAGAATTGTAAAAAATATACATGGACGATAAATGCAGACAAATGGCACAGTACATTGATATCCACACCATAACATATACCAAATATATAACAGGTATTAGAAAAATCACCACACTAAAGTTAATATAGGCAAATACAATGAACATAGAGATCGCAGCTATAAACAGCAGGCATTTGAGATAATAAAAAATCATAAATACAGTTAGGTCCAGAAATATTTGGACAGTGACACAAGTTTTGTTATTTTAGCTGTTTACAAAAACATGTTCAGAAATACAATTATATATATAATATGGGCTGAAAGTGCACACTCCCAGCTGCAATATGAGAGTTTTCACATCCAAATCGGAGAAAGGGTTTAGGAATCATAGCTCTGTAATGCATAGCCTCCTCTTTTTCAAGGGACCAAAAGTAATTGGACAAGGGACTCTAAGGGCTGCAATTAACGCTGAAGGCATCTCCCTCGTTAACCTGTAATCAATGAAGTAGTTAAAAGGTCTGGGGTTGATTACAGGTGTGTGGTTTTGCATTTGGAAGTTGTTGCTGTGACCAGACAACATGCGGTCTAAGGAACTCTCAATTGAGGTGAAGCAGAACATCCTGAGGCTGAAAAAAAAGAAAAAATCCATCAGAGAGATAGCAGACATGCTTGGAGTAGCAAAATCAACAGTCGAGTACATTCTGAGAAAAAAGGAATTGACTGGTGAGCTTGGGAACTCAAAAAGGCCTGGGCGTCCACGGATGACAACAGTGGTGGATGATCGCCGCATACTTTCTTTGGTGAAGAAGAACCCGTTCACAACATCAACTGAAGTCCAGAACACTCTCAGTGAAGTAGGTGTATCTGTCTCTAAGTCAACAGTAAAGAGAAGACTCCATGAAAGTAAATACAAAGGGTTCACATCTAGATGCAAACCATTCATCAATTCCAAAAGTAGACAGGCCAGAGTTAAATTTGCTGAAAAACACCTCATGAAGCCAGCTCAGTTCTGGAAAAGTATTCTATGGACAGATGAGACCAAGATCAACCTGTACCAGAATGATGGGAAGAAAAAAGTTTGGAGAAGAAAGGGAACGGCACATGATCCAAGGCACACCACATCCTCTGTAAAACATGGTGGAGGCAACGTGATGGCATGGGCATGCATGGCTTTCAATGGCACTGGGTCACTTGTGTTTATTGATGACATAACAGCAGACAAGAGTAGCCGGATTAATTCTGCAGTGTACCGGGATATACTTTCAGCCCAGATTCAGCCAAATGCCGCAAAGTTGATCGGACAGCGCTTCATAGTACAGATGGACAATGACCCCAAGCATACAGCCAAAGCTACCCAGGACTTCATGAGTGCAAAAAAGTGGAACATTCTGCAATGGCCAAGTCAATCACCAGATCTTAACCCAATTGAGCATGCATTTCACTTGCTCAAATCCAGACTTAAGACGGAAAGACCCACAAACAAGCAAGACCTGAAGGCTGCAGCTGTAAAGGCCTGGCAAAGCATTAGGAAGGAGGAAACCCAGCGTTTGGTGATGTCCATGGGTTCCAGACTTAAGGCAGTGATTGCCTCCAAAGGATTCGCAACAAAATATTGAAAATAAAAATATTTTGTTTGGGTTTGGTTTATTTGTCCAATTACTTTTGACCTCCTAAAATGTGGAGTGTTTGTAAAGAAATGTGTACAATTCCTACAATTTCTATCAGATATTTTTGTTCAAACCTTCAAATTAAACGTTACAATCTGCACTTGAATTCTATTGTAGAGATTTCATTTCAAATCCAATGTGGTGGCATGCAGAGCCCAACTCGCGAAAATTGTGTCACTGTCCAAATATTTCTGGACCTAACTGTACATGGAAAAAATATTCATAACCATGAAGGTGCGCAGAATGAGAGACTACCACAAAAAGATTGACCCTGATGCCCATTTAGCGTGTTTATTTTTGTTACTTCCTCCCCTTGAGGAACAAGGATGGAAGAAAGCCTGAGGAACTATGGACACATATAAATGTGCTGTTTCTATTTGTCTTAGTTAAAACTGTTATTTAATGTTTTTCATGCTTGTCTCTGCTGCCATCTACTGGTCAGACCTTTCGGCTCCTCTGTTTCTTTTGTCCAGCCCATGGGAGTGTCTGATGACCCTCTTGCATCACATCCTGGTATGTTCATTCCAAACCAGAGTTTGTGAGAACAACATCCCTTATTGGAGCTACTAGGAGTAAAGTCTTCTGACCACGTAGTAGCTTCAGAGGCAAGCATCACTGAGAATTAGAATGCCAAGTACTTGGATTACTGCACTCTGCATGTCCTAACCTTTGGAGAAAATAAACCACCATTGTTTCATCTCAGCATGTGCATGTTTCACTCTGGAGCGCTCTGGTCCTGTCTTCCCCACCTACAGGAAAAACGAAGGTAAAATTCTCACAACCTCTCACAACTACGCACCTTCCATCGCCTTTAAGTGGGGACAGAACAATAAAAACTATTAATACTGAAGAAACCAGTAAAACAATAAACAAGAGACAGAAGAGACCCCCCCAGCCATTGTTAACAGAGACTTTAAAGATCATCGAAGAAAAACGAATGACAAAGGCAAAAGTTAAGAAGCAAGCCACAGACAACATCAGTTAAAGACTAAGGAGAATCATTCAAGCAGAGAAGAACTTTATTGCCAATATATTTGTATAGAGATAGAAAGCAAACACGTGAATGGGAAAACCAGAAAGGTATACCTAAAAATGAAATAGATATTACCCAACTAATAGTGGGCATGTTGAAGGATGCCCATGGGAATAAACTAATTGAGCTAGAACAGATCAGGGAAAGATGGAAAGAGTAAAAAGAGCATCTCTACAAGAATGTAGCATCTTTACATCTCTACAAGAATGACTCAGTGATACAGAAAAAAGCTGAGACTGAAAATGCTAGAGAGCCAAGGATCCTGAAAGAAGAAGTCATTGCTGTGATAAAGATTCTGTCAAATAACAATGTACCTGGATGTGACAATATTCCAGTAGAGCTAATATAGTCTTCTAAAGAAGCAGTAGATGTCATCAGTGATCACAAGCCTGTGTCAAGAGATATGGACAACTGGTAAATGGCCCAAGGCTTGTAAAAGATTGGCATTTATTCCTATTTCGAACAAAGTAAGATGCTACCGCCTGTGAGGAACTATTGTATTATTGTGCTCATACCTCATGCCAGCAAAATACTACTGAAGATCCTACAAATATGGTTTCATCCTTACTTTGACAAAGAGCTGCCAGAGGAACAAGCAAGATTCAGAAAGAGCAGAGGAACAAAAGATGTGATTGCTGTACTTGATCAAGCAAAAAATTGATCTCCTTGTTGTATTCTTTGGTCTTCTCTATTATCCATTTATCCATCTAATGTTAGCAATGTCTTCGACTACCAGAAACTTTGGTACACCATGGTAAACCATCTGATTAGCATCATTAGGAACATTTACATCGACGGAGCAGCAACACGGAACACGGTGTGTTCAAAGTAGAGAGAGAAACCAGACAAGGCTGCATCTTGTCACCATTTCTCTTCAATTAATATGCTGCAGCTATTTTCAGGAAGGGGGAGGTTGCTAAAAAGAAGAAGGAATCAAAATTTCTGAACAAATCAGCAACAATTTTAAATATGCAAATGATAAAACATTGATAGATACAAGTGTAGATGGAATGAAGGATGCATTATGAAGTGTTAAGCTGGAAAGCTCAAACATGGGACTCCTACTCGACACAAAGAAGACAGAGATATTGACTACTGCCAGATATGACCGAGACACATTTGAGATTGAAGGCAAAAAACTGGAAGTTGTAAATGACTTCAACTTACTCAGATCAATGATCACTTAAAATGCATTGACAACACCAGAAGTCAATAGGAGAATAGCTACTATAGGCAAACCAACAATGAAGTCACTGGACAGCTTTTCAAATCATGGAGCAAAAAGACATGGATCCAACATAGTTTGCTCTTTTCCTTGATAACATATGGATGTGAAACCCTGGACGATGAAGAAGAAGAATCAACGCCTTTGAAATGTGGTGCTAGAGAAGGATGTTATCAATACCATGAAAAATCAAATATTGAAACAAATCAAGCCAGACATATCACTCGAAGCAAGGATTACTAAGATACAATTTGCCTAATTTGGACACATCATACAAAAAAAGCAACCAGTGGAGAAGGACTAGAAGAATAGAAGGAACAAGACGAAGACAAAGACCAGCAACTCAATGGGTTAATACAGTCAAAATAATGGCAGAGAATACTTTGGCGGACCTATCTAGACGTGCACAAAATCGATGTTCCTGCAGCTCGTTTATCCATCAAATTATCATGGCTTGAGATTGAGCCAAAGGTCATTAAAAAACAAAAAATTCTGTTAATTGCTGATGTTTTTTCTATATGTGTGATTCCCCAAAGTGCAGCCGGATGTATGCATCCAAAATTCCATTCTTCATAATGCCCAATGACCACAAATTTTGAAACCACAATGGGAGGCTGTTTGAAGACGATATAAGACTATATAAATGAACAATTAAATGTCTGCAACAGCCAATCCCCAGTTGTCTCAGCCATGTCATTATGTATGACAGAACACTTTATCAGGTAACATGGTGGATTCGGCACTATAATAATGGTTTCAGAAAATCTAAAGTGGCAGGATCTATGTGGAATAAGTACAAAGGAGAATCACAAAGGCAAGAGTTTTTCCAAGATTTTTGTTACTATTATTTATGTCAGAGCTTTGAAATACCCAGAAAATCCATTTATCACAAACTTAAACTGATGTAGTCTGATATTCAATGAGGCTACCCACATTTTTCATAGTTAATGTGTGACCACCAAAAAGTAGAAAAAGTAATAATAAATTATTATAAAAAGATAAAAGTATATACTGTATCTGCAGACTGTATATGGAAGGGTTAAACTTGAGTGTTGTCTACGTAGCATTCAGCTCATAGGGAGAATGAAAATAATTTATTGTGAATAACAGCCACAAGCTCTGCTATCATACTTAGGAATGAGTGCACCATCCGAAGGAAAAATAGATAGCAAAGGCGTCATTCTCGCTGGTTTTCTGATGTCAAGGCTACACATCCTTACCTGAAGCTCTGAAGAGGCAATGTACACATTTCTTTTCCTTTGATATAATGTGTTTGTAGTCTAAAACATTTCAGAGTTTTCTAATCACTTTCATCTAGAAAACATCAGTCGTTAATATTGTCAAACACTTCATATCAATTTGCATGTGATCAAAGTAGCAAATTGTCTGTTCAGGTTTACAGATGGAAACTTTATAGAAGATTTCTGACTAAAGTACAAAATATACCGCAAAATTGTTAATCTGATTTCCAGTAATTGTCTTCATTTTACTTTGTAGAATACAATGACAATAAGGCCGACGTCATACGAGCGTATAGCATCATGCGACAGATTCGGATGTGATATGCTAATGACACTCGGCTAAAATTCTCCTGAAAGCGTGATCAGACTGTCATTATAGTGTGATCAGATTCTCTTGCATGTGAGAATTGGATTATTGGTAGGGAGAAGACGAAGAGATTAAAGAAGTGGTTCACCCGCTTTCATTAATGGCCATATCGACATTATGTTGAGAAACAAGGCTTCTCTCAAAAACCTTGCACCTGTGAGTGGCGCTATTGCGTTCCGCTCACCCCCAAAGTGTGATCACAGGGGTCTGTGACCTTTGATGTCTGGTGATGTCCCGTTAACTGAGGCAGGCTGCAGTCTTTCTAAGTGACTGGGCTGTGGGCGGCATTTCACCGCTTGTCACAGCAAAGCATCTTATGTGCTCTTTCCTTTGCTGCAAAGCGCTCCAAGCAGGAGCGACACTGGGCTATGATGAGCGGTGAAACACCACCCACAGCCCAGTCACTCAGGAAGACTGCGGCTCTCCTCAGTTGATGTGAAATCACCGGACATCAGAGGTCACAGAGCCCAGGGGTCATGCAAAGGGGGTGAGCAGACCACAATAGCACCTTTCCCAGGCACTATTGGCAACACAAGGTATTTGAGAGAAACCTTGTTTCGGAACATAATATCTATGTGGCCAGTAATGAAAAAAGGTGAACCACCCCTTTAATTTCCTGTCCTATTGCCTGTCTCTGCATATATCGGACTGTGCTCAGATATTTCACTCTCACCCATAGATTTGTATAAGTGCCCGTGATCTGATATACTTGCCAATCGCAAAATTCTGCAATTTTATTCCTCAGCCCTATTAGAACTAAGGAAAAACTCAGAGATCTGCTCTGCCTCATTGACTAACATTGGTTCGAGTGCCATGCGAGATTTTCTCCTCCATATTATGAGCGAGCCCTAGAAGCCAGACTGTGGATTCATACTCCCCGAACCATGGACAGCATGAATCAGACACTGGCTCTGTCATGTCAGTCAGGTACTTTTCTCCTGAAATGCTAATCTTATTTTTTTCCTGCCATTCCCTTGGGTATTCTGCCTTTTTATTTGTTAAAATCTGCTGTAGAGTTCCAATAATATGAACTTTTTTATTTAGTGCACCCAGTATGCTATTTATTATTTTCTTTACTAAGGGTGCATTACTAGCTTGATTTCTGGGGACATGTCTTTAGTCTGCTTTGCATTATTACATTGTAAACAAAGCCCCATTGGTAAAGACCATATAAATGATATTAGGAGAATTGAATAAAAGGACCAATATCTCAAGACCCATATGACGGAGTTTAAAAATAAACAAACGGAGTTCTTTCTTGATGAATGTGCTGGAAATCCTACATTTGCCTGTGCATATTCATTCAGACTTCACTTAAAGTCTCATTCAGGTGTAATGTTTTCTCATAAATAAACAAAGGAGATCAATTGTGCTGAATGAGATTTTCATTGCTTGATCAGTGCAACCGTTTTGTGCAATTTTCTGGCATTCCCCCAAAAATTGCAGCTTCTCCTACCCAATGTTAATAATGCACACCACGCGGATTGCACACAGATTAAATTATGTGCTGTCAGTCATTTTCATAGACTTTATGCGGTGATTTTAATCCATAAGGCCTGTTTCACACGTCAGTGAAAAACACAGACGTTCTTCACTGATGTGTAAAACACGCACATGTCCCTCCGTCTGCCGTGATTCACGGCACACGTGGGTTGTCTAAGTGCAATCCGGGCTCCTTTCTCCGTGGCCCGTGATTGCACATAGAGATTAACTCACCTGTGCGCGCTCCCGCTCTCCATGGTGCTGATCGCTCTCGCGGTGAAGCATCCGGCCGGCGCTGACCCCCGCAGCAGCTGTTTCCGGGTCGGCTGTGTCGTGCATTCATGAATATGCACGACAGTAATGAGCCGGCTCAGAAGCAGCAGGCAGAACAGGCTGCACAGAGCGCCGCTGAAGCCGGGTGAGTAAAAATGATTTTTATTTTCTATGCACGTTTTTTTCTGGCACGTGTTTCACAGATCACACCACTGCATGGTCCGTGGGACATCAGTAATGCCAGGAAAAAATGGACATGTCTCCGTGCGGCAATCACGGACACGCGGGTACGCCGCACGGAGACACGGTCAGTGAAAAATCACTGATGTGTGAGCAGACCCATTCATTATAATGGGTCTGCATATGTCAGTGATTCTGGTACGTAGAAAAAAAAGCACAAATGTACCAGAATCACTGACGTGTGAAACAGGCCTAACACAGATAAAAAACGGACATGTGTCTGTGATATTTTTGTGGACATAAAAAGCCCCGAAATGTGAAAAGTACCATAAATTATAATGGATACGTGTTCAAACTGCGAAAAACATACAGTTAGGTCCAGAAATATTTGGACAGTGACACAAGTTTTGTTATTTTAGCTGTTTACAAAAACATGTTCAGAAATACAATTGTATATATATTATGGGCTGAAAGTGCACACTCCCAGCTGCAATATGAGAGTTTTCACATCCAAATCGGAGAAAGGGTTTAGGAATCATAGCTCTGTAATGCATAGCCTCCTCTTTTTCAAGGGACCAAAAGTAATTGGACAAGGGACTCTAAGGGCTGCAATTAACTCTGAAGGCGTCTCCCTCGTTAACCTGTAATCAATGAAGTAGTTAAAAGGTCTGGGGTTGATTACAGGTGTGTGGTTTTGCATTTGGAAGTTGTTGCTGTGACCAGACAACATGCGGTCTAAGGAACTCTCAATTGAGGTGAAACAGAACATCCTGAGGCTGAAAAAAAAGAAAAAATCCATCAGAGAGATAGCAGACATGCTTGGAGTAGCAAAATCAACAGTCGGGTACATTCTGAGAAAAAAGGAATTGACTGGTGAGCTTGGGAACTCAAAAAGGCCTGGGTGTCCACGGATGACAACAGTGGTGGATGATCGCCGAATACTTTCTTTGGTGAAGAAGAACCCGTTCACAACATCAACTGAAGTCCAGAACACTCTCAGTGAAGTAGGTGTATCTGTCTCTAAGTCAACAGTAAAGAGAAGACTCCATGAAAGTAAACACAAAGGGTTCACATCTAGATGCAAACCATTCATCAATTCCAAAAATAGACAGGCCAGAGTTAAATTTGCTGAAAAACACCTCATGAAGCCAGCTCAGTTGTGGAAAAGTATTCTATGGACAGATGAGACAAAGATCAACCTGTACCAGAATGATGGGAAGAAAAAAGTTTGGAGAAGAAAGGGAACAGCACATGATCCAAGGCACACCACATCCTCTGTAAAATATGGTGGAGGCAACGTGATGGCATGGGCATGCATGGCTTTCAATGACACTGGGTCACTTGTGTTTATTGATGACATAACAGCAGACAAGAGTAGCCGGATGAATTCTGAAGTGTACCGGGATATACTTTCAGCCCAGATTCAGCCAAATGCCGCAAAGTTGATCGGACGGCACTTCATAGTACAGATGGACAATGACCCCAAGCATACAGCCAAAGCTACCCAGGAGTTCATGAGTGCAAAAAAGTGGAACATTCTGCAATGGCCAAGTCAATCACCAGATCTTAACCCAATTGAGCATGCATTTCACTTGCTCAAATCCAGACTTAAGACGGAAAGACCCACAAACAAGCAAGACCTGAATTCTGCGGCTGTAAAGGCCTGGAAAAGCATTAAGAAGGAGGAAACCCAGCGTTTGGTGATGTCCATGGGTTCCAGACTTAAGGCAGTGATTGCCTCCAAAGGATTCGCAACAAAATATTGAAAATAAAAATATTTTGTTGTGGTTTGGTTTATTTGTCCAATTACTTTTGACCTCCTAAAATGTGGAGTGTTTGTAAAGAAATGTGTACAATTCCTACAATTTCTATCAGATATTTTTGTTCAAACCTTCAAATTAAACGTTACAATCTGCACTTGAATTCTGTTGTAGAGATGTCATTTCAAATCCAATGTGGTGGCATGCAGAGCCCAACTCGCGAAAATTGTGTCACTGTCCAAATATTTCTGGACCTAACTGTAGATAATACACATATATGAATAATGGATATGTGAATGAAGCCTAAATCTGCTGATTTCCAGAAGAACATGTATAAAGAGGTTAGTTCTTTAACATTGTGGTATAAGTTTAATAACAAATATCTAGTTTACGGGTGCACTTTAGGAAACTTATGGTTGGTTTAATTGCTGGTAAATAAATTTAATGGAGATAGGAGCTTCAGGAAATACCGTATTTTTCCAAACATAAGGCACTTCCTTATACTTTTTTTGCCCCTAAAAAGCGCTAGGCCTTAATTTTGGAGTAGGTCTTATTCTTGGAGAAACATGGTTGGGGCAAGTTAAACCCCCAAAAAGCAGACCCCCCTCTTCCCAGGATCATCATACTTACCAGACCCTGGACGTCTCCCAGGTCACCCTACGATCCATGGCGGGCCCTCTCACAGGTATGCTGCACACCATCCTCCCCTGCTTCTGGCTGACACACTAACATATATCAGATGGCACACACATTCATACACATACACACACAAACAATCACCGATCAGATCGCACACCAACTCACCAATCAGATCGCACACACACACTCACCAGTCAGATCGCATACTCACTCGTCACTCACCCCATCTGGCGGTACAGAATACCTCCGGCCGCAGGGAAAGATGGGATTAAGTTTTGCATAGCAAATCCTGTAAGCGCTCCACCGCACTGCATCTCAGGATTCTGCCGGCCAGAAGAAATCGGTATTGCTGGATGTGGTGTTTGTGTATGTGGTCTGATAGGTGATTGTGTGTGTGATCTGATGTGGGCGGGTGTGCGATCCTCTGCAGGGCCCACTTGATGTCTGGTAAGTGTGATTGTGGGGTGTCTGCTTTATAAAATGAAGTGTCCTGCAGTATCTTTAACTTTTTTAGCTGCATGGACACTTCATTACTCAACCATGACTAGGGGTTATTTTCGGGGAGGGCTTATATTTAAGCCTTGCTCCGCAAATGCTGAAAATCCCTGCTAGGGCTTATTTTTGGACAAACACAATATTGTGTGCAATCTTTAGTGTATATCTTGAAGATGACAGTGATCATAAATAGTTAACATTGAGGCTCATTGTAATCTCGTCATAAACTCATTTTCATTTATTGTGTGTTTAACCAGTGGTCTTTTAATTCTGAGAGGTTATAATTTCATTATTTAATACAACCAGCATGTCTGTATAAGATAAATCACTGGTGTTCATTGGTTTTTCTTACTGCTATAATGTTTACCACTGGGGATGGAAGAGATAAGGTATTGTTTGTTCCAGCCAAGATTATGAATGCAAAATGGCAATTCTTAAATTATAAAATGCCTAAGGAATACACAATATATAACTAATTCCCATGGACAAGAACAAATAAAGCATTCAGGGTATTTCTATGTATTTCTGCAAACCTCTGTTTATTGATTTTTTTTTCATTGCTTCTTAGAAAGCGTAATATTGTGTTTAATAAACAAATTAAATAGATTTTTTTCAAGGGAAAGCAAGAAAGACACAAGGTACAGACCTCTTCTAACAAAACCATGTCAGAGAATAAGCAGCTTTCATAATTTAAATTTTAAAGCAGATTTGGAAAGGCAACAATTGTCAAATAAAGAGTTCAGCTGCTTGGATACTAGGAAAGCTGAACGAGTGTGCCATATATAGGGGCATATCTGGGGGGCAGGTGGGAAATTTGCACTGGATGCAGCCCGCAGGGGAGTACCATCGGCCCCCCTAATACAGCGGTCCGAGCTGTCTCCCCTTTGGCTTCATTTTGCTACCTCCCATAGTGGAAGTCAGCCGTTTTCTGAGCTGGCTGTAAAGCTGACAGTCGGCTCAGATAAAATGCAGCGTGCCAGCTTGTAATGCCTGGTCCCACCAGACCCCGGGGGGAGCTCTCCCTCACATCTTCCCAGTCCCAGCATGGCTCCCACGTGCACTCCTGGTCCCAGTCCCAGGCAGCGAAGGCCTTCCTCTTACCGGTCCCATGGCTCTGCAGATGCTGCTCCTACTCCCAGGCCTGCTGCAGCCTCTTCCTGTCTCCCGTCCTCACACAGAATTGCAGTAAGTGACTCTAGGCTGCGTGCGAGGCCACGCCCCCTTTCTTAAAGTGGTATGCCCCGTTTTCTGGAAGTGACCTCAGAGGTCACCTGTTACCTAATAGGTATTTAGGTTCACCTCTCCCGGCAGCAGGCGCCCGAGCAACACTTCTACTTGAGCTCTGCTAGTGTTCAGGTCCCTTTGTACTTCTGTTACCTGTTTGTTATCTGCCCGTTACTAATACTCTATCTCACCGTAGTGCCGTCTGTACCTTCCGGCCATACCCGCAGTGGACGTCACCAGCCATACCCACAGTGGATGTCACCAGCCATACCCGCAGTGGACGTCACCAGCCATACCCGCAGTGGACGTCACCAGCCATACCCGCAGTGGATGTCACCAGCCATACCCGCAGTGGACGTCACCGGCCATACCCGCAGTGGACGTCACCGGCCATACCCGCAGTGGACGTCACCGGCCATACCCGCAGTGGACGTCACCGGCCATACCCGCAGTGAACATCTCCGGTACCACACCCGTGTTCTGCCTGCTGCAGACGTCGTACTCGAGCTACGCCTGGTCGTACAGAGACTCCTACCACCGGTTCCTGGCTGCCATGCATTTAGGCCTTCTGGGGAGGCGCCGCACAATCCCTGTTGGTCGCCTTCTCAGGGGAGTCCGGTGCACGGTCCAGTGGGTCTACCTCCGGACGCTCGCCGCTCCCCGGTGAGCGTAACACAGCTCCAAGCAATCAATTATACTTACATCTTTCAGGCGCAAGTACAATTGAAATCCTGACATTTCCGGGTCAGAGCAACGTCAGCAGCATGATCCGATCACAGTATGCAGAGTGAGTGGGGGAATGTATGCAGCCATAGCATGAGGCGTGAGATGGGATCAGTGCGGAGGTAGTGAGGAGACAGTATGCTAGAAGGAGGCACAGGATAGAGAATGTTGGAATGGAAAGAGAGTAGCATGGAGGGAACAGTGTGAGGCCATAGAAAGGAGGGAACAGTATGCAAAGGATGGGGAGTGTGATGAGGAGGCACAGTATAGGGACTGGGCAATATATGGGAATAGAGGACAGTGCAAAGAGGGGGCCCAGTATGGGAAGGAGAGGGCAGTGGGGAGGGCATGTACCTTAGGAAGTACAGTACCTCATTTTGTAGATCAGATTTGCTCAAACAAGTCTATGAAGATGTTAAAATGGAGCTGTACCTTAAACAAACCTTTCATAAGTCAATATTACAGACAAATATATGAAACTCTGTCACATATCTTATCACTGAATTCTGCTTCTTTTTTTATTTATCAGCTACTTCTTTCCCTCTTACCCTCCCTCCTGCCTTTTGAAATCAACATCCACACTGAAAAAAAATGCTCAGAACTGTTTTGTTTTGGGAAGATGGAACTGCCTGCTCACGGTGGTGTCATCTTAAGGCCACTTTACACACAGAGATAAATCTGCGGCAGATCTGTGGTTGCAGTGAAAGTGTGGACAATCAGTGCCAGGTTTGTGGCTGTTAACAAATGGAACAATATGTCCATGATTTCACTGCAACCACAGATCTGCCAAAGATTTATCTCTGCGTGTGACGGGGCCTAGCCTCAGAAAATGCATACTATGGCTTCAGGAACAAACAAAGCTTATTTATCTCTGGATAAATACAAAGTCCAAGGTAGTAGCTTAAAAGGTCAGCTAAATAGCATGGATAAAACATTGTGCACAGCAAAGCAAGGATATGTAATGGTTTCAAGTGCATTGCACCCTTAGGGTGTGTGCGCACACTGCCTTCTTGTTTGACAAAAAAAAATGCACCCTGTGGCAGACTTTGACATACAGTTAGGTCCAGAAATATTTGGACAGTGACACAATTTTCGCGAGTTGGGCTCTGCATGCCACCACATTGGATTTGAAATGAAACCTCTACAACAGAATTCAAGTGCAGACTGTAACGTTTAATTTGAAGGTTTGAACAAAAATATCTGATAGAAATTGTAGGAATTGTACACATTTCTTTACAAACACTCCACATTTTAGGAGGTCAAAAGTAATTGGACAAATAAACCAAACCCAAACAAAATATTTTTATTTTCAATATTGTGTTGCGAATCCTTTGGAGGCAATCACTGCCTTAAGTCTGGAACCCATGGACATCACCAAACGCTGGGTTTCCTCCTTCTTAATGCTTTGCCAGGCCTTTACAGCCGCAGCCTTCAGGTCTTGCTTGTTTGTGGGTCTTTCCGTCTTAAGTCTGGATTTGAGCAAGTGAAATGCATGCTCAATTGGGTTAAGATCTGGTGATTGACTTGGCCATTGCAGAATGTTCCACTTTTTTGCACTCATGAACTCCTGGGTAGCTTTGGCTGTATGCTTGGGGTCATTGTCCATCTGTACTATGAAGCGCCGTCCGATCAACTTTGCGGCATTTGGCTGAATCTGGGCTGAAAGTATATCCCGGTACACTTCAGAATTCATCCGGCTACTCTTGTCTGCTGTTATGTCATCAATAAACAGAGTGACCCAGTGCCATTGAAAGCCATGCATGCCCATGCCATCACGTTGCCTCCACCATGTTTTACAGAGGATGTTGTGTGCCTTGGATCATGTGCCGTTCCCTTTCTTCTCCAAACTTTTTTCTTCCCATCATTCTGGTACAGGTTGATCTTGGTCTCATCTGTCCATAGAATACTTTTCCAGAACTGAGCTGGCTTCATGAGGTGTTTTTCAGCAAATTTAACTCTGGCCTGTCTACTTTTGGAATTGATGAATGGTTTGCATCTAGATGTGAACCCTTTGTATTTACTTTCATGGAGTCTTCTCTTTACTGTTGACTTAGAGACAGATACACCTACTTCACTGAGAGTGTTCTGGATTTCAGTTGATGTTGTGAACGGGTTCTTCTTCACCAAAGAAAGTATGCGGCGATCATCCACCACTGTTGTCATCCGTGGACGCCCAGGCCTTTTTGAGTTCCCAAGCTCACCAGTCAATTCCTTTTTTCTCAGAATGTACCCGACTGTTGATTTTGCTACTCCAAGCATGTCTGCTATCTCTCTGATGGATTTTTTTCTTTTTTTTCAGCCTCAGGATGTTCTGCTTTACCTCAGTTGAGAGTTCCTTAGACCGCATGTTGTCTGGTCACAGCAACAGCTTCCAAATGCAAAACCACACACCTGTAATCAACCCCAGACCTTTTAACTACTTCATTGATTACAGGTTAACGAGGGAGACGCCTTCAGAGTTAATTGCAGCCCTTAGAGTCCCTTGTCCAATTACTTTTGGTCCCTTGAAAAAGAGGAGGCTATGCATTACAGAGTTATGATTCCTAAACCCTTTCTCCGATTTGGATGTGAAAACTCTCATATTGCAGCTGGGAGTGTGCACTTTCAGCCCATATTATATATATAATTGTATTTCTGAACAGGTTTTTGTAAACAGCTAAAATAACAAAACTTGTGTCACTGTCCAAATATTTCTGGACCTAACTGTATGTGAACACTGTGTTTGACAAAAAAACATGGTAAAAACATGCGTTTGGATGCGTTTTGGAGAGAGACGGAGAGAGGCAGAGAGAGCGAGAGATGTGGGTGACCTGCGTTCTTTGTTGACAAAAAAACATACAAAATGCAACAAAAGCACGGTGCAACACACAGCTAAAATTTTGCTTGCATTGTGACACACCTCATTGATTTTAATGGGTGAAAAACATGATTAAAATGCAAAGACGAAGTAACATGCTGCTATTTTTTAGGCAATGATTTTGACAAATATTTGTCAAAAAAAACACTGCCTTAAAAATGCAAAGAGCCAATGGAAATTTTGATTTCTCTTAGACTTTGCTGGGGAAGCAAACACATGCATTTTGTCATTGACACAGTGCAGTTTAAAAAGCAACGTGCGCACATAGTCTTTGTATTTTCATGAAGCCAGAGTATCCATTTTCTGCATTGCATGATACTGCTTCCAGGCAAAGACACACAGAACAATAGTATTGAGCTTTCTAACAAGTTCTTTACCTCTCTCTAAAGCTAAATTCAAATCCAGATCTCTGTATTGCAGTATAATTTACTCGATGTTCATGCTGATTCTCTCTAAGTGATAAAAAAGGGATGAAGACCAGAAATCTGTATTTATTTTCTGTGTCATGGAGAGATCTTAGGAGCTACTCTCCTGCCACCAGCTTAGAATTGATTATAAATTTACAGACAGAGCTTACAGAGGCAAAAACTAGTGAAAATGCTGGATACCAAATCATATAATATACAGAAAGAGTGTTATGCCTCATATGACATCTTATTATGGGAACTTATTTAAAAGTATGGTTTCCTTTTAAAAACAGCTAAAGATTCAAGACATCCATTTATAATCTATTTATCCATTTTTAACTAATCCATTGATAAGTGTTGCTAATGGCTTTTAAAAAATGGATGTAAGCTGAAGGATAAAGAGCTCCAATAAGGTCTTACCAGATATTATAGGGAGATGTACATAGAGAGACACTCACCTAAAGAGATTGTGTAATAGCGGCTGCCGCAGTCCCAGATGGGTTAAGCTTCAATGCTGGAGAGGAGAAACGGGGTTAGTGCCGTGCTGCTTCTGAAGTAATGGACTGTTCATTTAATCAATTCTTTATTTTACAGGTCTATGCGTTTCAGAGGTCAAAGCCTCCTTCATCAGGACAAAGGAAAAATCTACAATTTGTTGATTTTTCCTTTGTCCTGATGAAGGAGGCTTTGAACTCTGAAACACATAGACCTGTAAAATAAAGAATTGATTAAATCAACAGTCTATTACTTCGGCAGCAGCACGGCATTAACCCCGTTTCTCCTCTCCAGCACTGAAGTTTAAAAAATGGACATAAAATAGATGCAAAACAGAGTTTAAATTGATATCATCTAGAAAACAAAATCTGTTTTTGATGTATCTAAAAAAGGAAACAGATGTGTATATATAGGCTTAATTAGAGGCGCATAAGACAATCTCTCCCCACCTTTCTCTACAGTTACTGAGAGGTTGCTGTATACATTCACACGCAGCTATCAATCACCAAATTTAGTGTCATGGGGTGGATTGGCAGTGAAAGCTCTCTTCATGAATACACTGGACTCATAAACTATGGCCGTGATTCATTAAGACCAGTGTAGGTAAGGGTGTGTGGTTGTGTCAGACAGTCTTGATTGATGATGAGGAGCACACCTCTACATGAATCTGGAGTATATGACAAGAGGCATGTACCTCCGTTCACCACACGAAAAAATCTAAATCCAGTCCCTGACTAGAGTAAGTTTTCTGGCATAGGGAATGCCACAAGCTCATCTCTGCAAAGTCACACCTCTGTCTCCGCTATGCTCCTATCCCACCCCAGCAACCCCAATAGTGGCATAGCTACGAGAAACTGGCAAAGGTCTTGTAAAAGCTCTCATGATAAAATTATTTGAAGAATCAACCCTACAAGTACAGGTCTGCTTTAAGTTAAATTTAGATTTCCATTTCTCTCTGAGATGGCTTAGGCTAGTGTTTATCAAGCAGTGAAGCAGTGATTAAGGAAACACAAAGCTCTCATCTACTCTGAATGTGGCTCCTTCAAAAATCATTTTCTGATCACTATTAATTTCAGGTAATTTGCCTCTTTCAAACTGTCTATCTGAGACTTTTGTCCATGGATATCAGTGGCTGCGGACAGTAAAGTTTGGTGTTCATACCAAACACAGACTTAAGAAATAAAAATCTGTGTTTAACGTTCGGGTGTTTTATGTATGAACATCACTTTAGTGAACATCGCTGTGCTCGGGTACGCTTGGAGCATGGCCAGAATGAGCCGCTCGCAGTGTTTGAATGGCTCTCATTGGGGGAAAATCAACGTAATCGAATGTAGTATGTACAATTGTACATAAACAAAAAGAGAAAGAAACCGGCCCTCTCTCCCCAGAAGTGATCTGGTTATGGCTGGCTGTATGTGGGTGGATACCCGAACTGCCCAATCAGTGACTTCCAATGGGTTTCAGGTCAAGTCCGGGTCCAGAACACAACTTTATCTAACGTCCGGCTGAACCTGCCAAAACGAACTTCAACTGGTCCACTCATTTCTACCTATAAGCAAAAAACACAGACAAAGAAATGGCTGGAAGCAACTGAGACTCCTGTGGGGTTACAGAAATAACTATATGTCTGTGTATCATAGAAGGATTATCAAAATGAAAAAAAATGCTTCTCATTTGACTTAGTATTTTTTTAAGCTGCACAATTTAATTATGGACATAAAATAATATTAGAAAAACATTATGGTCCATTATCTTTACCCAAACATTTGTTTGCCTAATGAACAATTTGGTGTTTATTGGCTAATCTTCCCGATTAAACTCTGTATTGCTCATTAAAAGACTTTTTATAAGACATGTGGTAACTTGTGACAATAGTAGACTGATAGATGTGTGAATGCAGATTATGGATTTACTAAGATTCCAATGATTAGGTAAAGGCTGAATAGGTTATATAACAGCCATTCGTGAACCTGCTGGACAATAAGATGTGAAGTCCCCTTTTTTGCAGTTGTACTATCTTGTCTCTGCAGAATACATATTACAGGCAGAACTGAGCACATTGGAGCCATGTAAATGCCAAAGGAGTGAATAATTGCATAACATTTATTTCTGGAGCAGTGCCTGCTCATTGGGGAACTGCACTGAAATTCTGCTTAAAAAAATAACAGCCATTACAAATATGTAATAATCATATGACAACAGGTAATCAGAGGTGTCACATCGAGCAGAACAAAGAAATCTAAACGTTCAAGTGAAAAATATCAACACACAAAAAAATCCCCATTTCTACTCTCTGAATAAAAACCACAAAGGTAAATATTGAGGTAGTAATTATATCAGAATACCACTACTAGGACTACTCTCAAAAAAAATATATATTTTATTAATAAATATTAAAAAAGAACATGTGTAGTGTTCTTATCTTTCAATTTCGTACATCACATAGACATATATATACAAGTGCAAGTGTAAACCATGGTTAAACCCACGCCTGAGCGTAGCTATAGACAGTGGTTGATAAAGAGGGGGACAGATGTTAGTACGTCACTGTCCGGCTAGTAGTTGTTTGATGTATACTGTATCTACCTCCTTGTTTGTAGATGTATATGCTGATTATACTCTACTATAGGTATATAGCCCTCACTGTCCTTGTCAGCCTCCAGCAGGGATAACCACCACCAGAAAAGTGATAAAAGTGCAAACAATCGGACCATAGACAAACAAACAGTGGCAATGCGTTAGCTGTCCAGGGTTCTCATATTAGGTATAGTTTCCCTAATCAAAAGGTTGCTGGATAGGTTAGGTAGGAGCCTGGAGTTCCACTTTACTTATGGATCCCCCTGCTCTCCTGACGCGTTTCACCCCCCCTAACGCAGTAAAAGGGGATCATCAGAGGATATTTTATGAGTCACTTCTCAAGAAAGGACACCTAGAAAGATGAACGAAAAAATGTTGTAAGTATATAGATAAACGACTGCATTGTTCTAGGCACACACAGCTATATAGGTACACTTACAGGGGACCAGTCCTCTTTTTCAGAGTGCTAATATATGTTCCCTCTTAATATGTGGTTACATGAGCGGACTGTTCAAATGTCCAGGATAAGGATGAAGCTATTTAGTAGTTGGTCCCTGAAAAAATGTATAGAAAAAGTGGGCAGATAATTCAATATTATTCATATGCTCAGGCACAATTTATAATACACATAAAGTCTGGGTTTCTACCTGTATAAGGATGTAGTGGTGCATACACTTTTAATCTATAAAGAGGCAGTTTTTGTGTCCACTATAATTCTCCAGGAGACGTGTGGTCTTATGATTATATCAGGTTGTATATTCGTCCCTCCTGTAGGGATAATAAGATGTGTATATATACAATTATACATGTCCTCCGTTTGGGGTATACTATAAAGAGACACATATTTTGTTGTTTTTTCATATTACCTCTTGACGGGACCAGAGTGGGTTTTTCAAACCTTCACATCACTCAGGAAATTGAATGTATAGGTGACCCCTTTTCAGGCAAATGTATAAGATATGAAAGATAATTTATCCTGTAAAGGAATAGCATCATTGATTTACTACCTTCATTGAAACCCGTACATATGTATTACTTACTGACACTCAGGGGTATACCTGTAAGGGCTAGCAGCGGTGTGTAAGCAAGACCAACACCCTACCACAGGGATATAAATTGGTGAGTCACTTCATGTATTTCCTGCAAAAAACAACCAACACAACGGATACTTGTATTTCTGGTTTCACTATCAGCCCAAGAAGCATATTAGTAACCATTGTCCAGTCTTATGCATCTATATTTTGACAGTTGTACTGCAGTTACTGTTAAAGCAGCAGTAGTCCCCCATCACATAGGTATGATAATGGCCCATTGTTTGCAGCTATACACTGTGGCAGAGGTCCCAGGATATTATTAAGTATATTAGAGGTCAATTCACCTTGCCTGTAAGGGGGAGGTTTCCTATGGTATAGCGTTCCCATAAGGGTGAATCACAAAAATGTATATCTTCTGTGAGACTACACATATATATATACAGGGCCATAAGAGCCGTTTTACATATGAGGGTGTCTGGCTCCTGATTATAGGGGTCACTGTCTGCGACACAAGGGATTAGTGTACTTATAGATAGTCCCCCTAGAAAGGGTTAAAGATCATACCTTGTTCCTGGAGCTCTACCAGTAAGGACTGTGAGTCCCGAGTGACATACACTCTAACACACTGGGAGCTCACAAATGACCCGTGCCGTCTCGGTCTGTGCCTGCTGTCTGGACTGGTGACCTGCACGGTCTGCAGGCCTCTTAATAATGGAGTCCCGGAGGTAAGTTTCCTCCATCCGAAACCGGAAGTAGCGCGTGGCCGGAAGTGGTGTATCGGCATTTTTTTCATTCCCATGTCACAGACTAAGTCATGTGATCCGTACTGGGCGGGGTTTAGGGAAACAACTTCCTCCAGTAATATCCGTAGTGTGGAACGCATCTGCGCTCCACAGGCACATCAGTGTTGGAAATATAGTGGTATAAATGTAGGATTCACGTACAGTCAGCGATTCAGGGCGCTGCTTATAGGGGCGAATTTCCTACACATAATGTATATATATGCGGTGGCCGGCCATGATGTATTCATATATACATTTCATTTTATATGCATGTATCACAGAACAGATCATGTGATCTGTACTGGATGGATCCTCCTTAATGGTATGACGTGCATATACATAGGGCATTATAAAGGGGGAGACTTGTCATATATATGTAAATGGTAGTGCTAGCCATCTTAGGGGCATAATAATAGTGTTAGCCATATCCAGGGAATTTATTCCTACATGTTTAAACGTGTTTAAATAGGGGGCACCAGTTTCGTGGTGGTAATAACCATCTTTAAGGACAGAGATTGTGCTAGATCTATGTGCATCTAGCTAGGGTCATAGCAGAGCCCCCACGTTTAGGGTATATCACAAGATGCTTGATATCCAAGTGTTATTATATAGATAGAGATATATTTCAGAGCCCAAGATACGTAAACAGGGCTCATATCATAATGCGAGTAGCACCAGGTTACATAGTTAACCTCTTTGCACAATTCTCTTATAGACCACATTCCTCCTGAGGGTATGAAGGTGGAGAAAGCATGTAGGTATAGATGTACCCATTGCTGAATCCAGGGTCCATGCTCGCCACTATATCCAAGACATAGAGCTGTAATTTCTTCATTCCAACATATAAGGGTACACCCATACTAAGTGTGTGTGCTGTTACACTAGTGCAGTCTCAAAAAGGTATATATTTTACATGGTAAAAATGACCATGTGCGGGGCATATAGTATATGCACAGAACTTATGCCTATCAGTATCCGTATCGACAAACCGGGAGTCGAAAGGGGGGGGGGGGGTGGGTTGGTGTAGTTTGGGCCCGGGACGAAGGGGCTGGACTAGTGGCTAGATAAAGCTATGAAAGATTATGATCTCATTGAGACCGTCAGGGGAGACGGAATCCAGGAGGAAGGTCCATCTCGCCTCCCGCTGCAGTATTTTCCTATCCCAGTCTCCTTTCCTGGAAGGTTTAGGGATAACCTCTATTGCCTAGAAAGAAATACTCTTAAGGTCCCCTCCGTGGGTATTATTGACATGTCTGGCTATCGCTGTATCCCTTTTGTGCCGAATGTCTCCTACGTGTTCTCCAATCCTAGTTCGTAGTTGTCTTTTGGTCTTCCCCACATATCCCAAAGGGCAGGTGCAGGTGCAGAGATAGACCAGTCCTTCAGTTTTGCAGTTTGCAAAGTCTCTAAGTCTGAATGTTCTGTTAGTTTTATGGTTCAGAAAAGTTTTTGACTGATTAATATAGGGGCAGTAGGTACACTTCCCACATCTAAACGTACCTACAGGTCTTCTTTCCAGCCAGGTACCTGTACCTTTTGGCCCTGTGAAATGACTATGGGTTATATGATCCCTAATGGACTTTCCCCTCCTGAAGGTGACACTTGGATATTCAGAGACTAGTTCGCATATGTCAGGATCGGCCTTAAGTATGGGCCAGTGCCGTCTTAGTATTTCCATCACTTTCCCATTTTGATCATCGTATGTGGCTATCAGTCTCGTGATGTCTTTTTTGTCCTCTCTTAGTTTGTGTGTAAGCAAGTCTCTCCTATTTTTGTCCCTGGCGTGGTGGTATGCCTGTTCAATGGTGACAACTGGATAGCCCCTGTTATGGAAGCGCTCTTTCATATTGAGAGCCTGTATCTCAAATTCTCTAAGTGATGAACAGTTGCGTCTCAGGCGTAGAAATTGCCCTTTAGGAATGCCTTTCTTGAGTGGTATTGGGTGGTGGCTTTCCCATCTGAGGAGACTATCGGTAGCTGTTGGTTTTCTATATATGGATGTACTTAGGGTTCCATCTCTGTTCTTGATTATTTTAACATCCAAAAATGCTAAAGTGTCCCCCCCTATCTCATATGTAAACTTGAGTCCTAGATCATTGGTGTTAAGGTATCCCATAAATTGTAGGAAGAGGGGGACCCCCCCTGTCCACAGTATAAGGATGTCGTCTATATAACGACCCCATAAGTTAATGTGGGGACAATAGGTAGCATGTATAATTGTATATATACACATCTTATTATCCCTACAGGAGGGACGAATATACAACCTGATATAATCATAAGACCACACGTCTCCTGGAGAATTATAGTGGACACAAAAACTGCCTCTTTATAGATTAAAAGTGTATACACCACTACATCTATATACAGGTAGAAACCCAGACTTTATGTGTATTATAAATTGTGCCTGAGCATATGAATAATATTGAATTATCTGCCCACTTTTTCTATACATTTTTTCAGGGACCAACTACTAAATAGCTTCATCCTTATCCTGGACATTTGAACAGTCCGCTCATGTAACCACATATTAAGAGGGAACATATATTAGCACTCTGAAAAAGAGGACTGGTCCCCTGTAAGTGTACCTATATAGCTGTGTGTGCCTAGAACAATGCAGTCGTTTATCTATATACTTACAACATTTTTTCGTTCATCTTTCTAGGTGTCCTTTCTTGAGAAGTGACTCATAAAATATCCTCTGATGATCCCCTTTTACTGCGTTAGGGGGGGTGAAACGCGTCAGGAGAGCAGGGGGATCCATAAGTAAAGTGGAGCTCCAGGCTCCTACCTAACCTATCCAGCAACCTTTTGATTAGGGAAACTATACCTAATATGAGAACCCTGGACAGCTAACGCATTGCCACTGTTTGTTTGTCTATGGTCCGATTGTTTGCACTTTTATCACTTTTCTGGTGGTGGTTATCCCTGCTGGAGGCTGACAAGGACAGTGAGGGCTATATACCTATAGTAGAGTATAATCAGCATATACATCTACAAACAAGGAGGTAGATACAGTATACATCAAACAACTACTAGCCGGACAGTGACGTACTAACATCTGTCCCCCTCTCTATCAACCACTGTCTATAGCTACGCTCAGGCGTGGGTTTAACCATGGTTTACACTTGCACTTGTATATATATGTCTATGTGATGTACGAAATTGAAAGATAAGAACACTACACATGTTCTTTTTTAATATTTATTAATAAAATATATATTTTTTATGAGAGTAGTCCTAGTAGTGGTACTCTCTGAATAACATATAATACAGATATTTTTTAGCATCAGGTCTATCTTTACCAGTGGAATATTTTCATATTGTTAATACTAAAGTTAAAAGATAATATGAATATAAATGGCCATCAGCTTAGGCTCAGGTCACATCTGCACTGGAGAATTAATCACAGCGTCCATCACAAAAAAATGGAAAAAAGTGTCCATTCATGCTCTTTATCCACTATATGGATAAAAAGTGTCCCATAATGATCTTTCCTCACTATAACATCTAATAAACTACCGGATTTTCTAGATTGTAAGATGCACTTTTTTCCCCCAAAACTTGGGGTAAGGCTATGTGCGCACTTTGCGTCGAGGTAGTTGCAGTTCTAAACGCACCCTTTGGCAGAAATGGTATTTGCCAAAGTTGCCAAAGTTGCTTTTGACCACAAAAACGCTATAAATACGCTTGCTTTTTCATAGCTTAAAGTCAGATGCGTTTTGATGACAAATACACTGCTAAATAAAGGTTTAACATTCAAACACTATGAAAAAATGGAAAAAAAATTATAACAAATATCAAGATTATAATCATAAACAAAATAGCTGATTTTATTAAAATGATAAATGTTTGTTAATATTTATGTATAAAATAACGTTCAATTAATGTTTTTCTTAATTTTAATTGTCGGACTATGTGTATGTGTAAGGGACATATCATGCCATTAAGATAATGTCAAAAACGGATGCAATTAAATTTTCAAAAACGCTTGTTTTCTGCATCAAAAAAGCATGTAAAACGCTAGGATTTTGATGTTGAATGCGTTTTGCATCTTCTCATTGACTCTAATGTTATCAAAACGCAGCTCAAATGGCAAAAACAATTGACATGTTGCTTCTTTAAACGCTGAGTTTTTGCCCAAAAACATGCAAATTAAAAGCTGCATTTTAAACAGCATAGTGTACAAAAGAAATCCCAATTTCTCATAGACTTTGCTTGGAAATCAAATCGCATGCATTTTGGCATTAAAACGCTGCAGTTGAAAACACTGCAGAAACGCATGTAAAAATGCAACGTGGGCACATAGCCTAAAATGGGCAAGACAGATCTGACTTACCAGGGTGGCGGTGGTGGGGCGGGGTTATAAGAAGCAGGGTCAGTGATACTAAGGGTGTCACTGCAGTGTCGTGGCAGCGGGAGAATTGAGCCAACTGACTTTGCAGAGATTCTATTGACTTGCCCTTGGTTGATGCAATTAACTTAAAAAAAATGGCTGCAGAGGCGGCACGTGCATAGATTAACGAGATGGACTTGAAGAAAATTGCGTGGGAGACCTTTCAGTGCACAAACCGCCTCCATGGCCATTTTCTTCAAGTCCATCGCATCAACTACTTGCGATTCAATGAAGTCTGCAGTCAGATAAGGCACCCAAAGCTGCAGTGACACCTCGACAACACCCCATTCTGTGACCCTCCTGAGTCATCCACTGCAGTGACACCCCTGCAACAGTCGGCAGATCAATGGCGCCCGCCGCTGTGACACCCCCGTGGCCACAGTATCGCTCACCCTCTGTCCACTGACCCTCCTGAGATGCAACACCCCCTTCTGAGCCTGCAAGTCCCAGCAGCAGTGCCAGACTCAATTGATCAGAGATATAATGCTGCTGGCATTTGTCCTGCTACATATGAATTACAATTACAATTTTTATTCTTCAATTTTAAAGCACTAAAACGCAGCAATTTTTTTACAGAAAAAATAATCTGAAATCAGTGTCAAGCAGAGCTGGTGGATTTGCCTGATGAAAGTGACTGTACTGAGTTTTTGCTTATCTTGTGTGTGCAATCTTATCTATGGAGAAGGGGGGAATACATATTTTAAAAATAAAAACAAAAAAAAATTCTCAATCTCTAGACGTTTTTCTGTGATCATCCACCTCACAAAGTGTCTTACTAATCAAATTTTGCATCTTTACATGCCAACCGAAGATAGCACCCTATTGTGGATATGTACATATCTGGCATTTCTTATTTCAGAATTTTTGAAAAGGGGTTTCAATGTAATTAAAAAAATGCTTTTTTTAATGTAGACATTTATTTGTTCATGTTTGTTTTTGACCACCAGTTTCACTAGTCCAAAGTGATAATTATACACAGAACACTTATACTGCAGCTGGTTCTTACAGTTTGCTTTTTGTGCGTCTACCTATCTATCTAGCATTAAATCCTTTTTGGCAATGGTTAAATAGTTGGGGTTCAAAAGATTGTCAAAAGTTATTTATATCATTGTACAAATGATAAAAGAAATGAACAGCAATGGATGGGTACAGTAAACAAAAATGTAAATACCACATCCACTACCAAAGAATGTGAAAGCCACTATAAGCAGCAGTAGCACCTCCATCACTAGCACCATCTGTCTGTGCACCAATACTAACAAATGCAGGACACAATTGACCTCTTTTGCATCCAACAAGTGTATAAATAGGGAGTAAACAGGGGCAGTATGCATTATGTTAGAACATCACACCTCTCAGTCATGGTAGGATGTTACCTCATGACAGCGACACCATCAGTTTTAGTCAATGTTTTGCAAAGAACTGTTTGTCTAATCACAAGTTTTAAACAAAAGGTGTAAATTTTGGATAATTTTTTTACCTTTAAGAAAGATAAAAAATGTGTCCTTGTAATCCCAATGTATTATTACCCTTCTATAAAGCACTTGTAAGGCCACATCTAGAATATGGGATCCAGTTTTGGGCTCCACATTTTAAAAAGGACATTTAGAAGTTAGAGTCAGGTCAAAGGCGGTCAACTAGACTACTACAAGGAATGGAAGGCCTCACATATGACGACAGGTTGGAAAAGTTAGATTTGTTTAGTTTATAAAAAAGACGTCTCAGAGGAGATCTCATTTATATGTATAGATATATGTGTGGTCAATATAAAGGACTGGAGCATGACTTATTCCTTCCAAAGACAATACTAGGGGACCAGCGGGCATTCACTGCAAGTGGAAGAAAAGTGATTCCAGCAGTTAAATAGAAAAGGGTTCTTTACAGTTAGAGCAGTCAGACTGTGAAATGCTCTACCACAAGTGGTAGTAATGGCAGATACTATAACAGCTTTTAAAAAAGAGTTGGATGATTTCTTCAGTACACACAACATGGTTGGTTATAAGTGACTAAGGCGGGCTTTCCACGCTGCGACATCGCAGGTGCGATGTCGGTGGGGTCAAATTGACAGTGACGCACATCCGGCATCGCATGCGACATCGCAGTGTGTAAAGCCTAGATGATATGATTAACGAGCGCAAAAGCGTCGTAATCGTATCATCGGTGCAGCGTCGGCGCAATCCATAATTACACTGACGCGACGGTCTGATGTTGTTCCTTGTTCCTGCGGCAGCACACATCGCTGTGTGTGAAGTCGCAGGAGCAAGGAACATCTCCTACCGGCATCACCGCGGCTTCCGTAGGTTATGCGGAAGGAAGGAGGTGGGCGGGATGTTTACATCCTGCTCATCTCCGCCCCTCCGCTCCTATTGGCCGCCTGCCGTGTGACGTCGCAGTGACGCCGCACGACCCGCCCTCTTAATAAGGAGGCGGGTCGCCGGCCAGAGCGACGGTCGCAGGGCAGGTGAGTGCATGTGAAGCCGGCATAGCGATAATTTTCGCTACGCCAGCTTTCACAAGATATTGTACCTGCGACGGGGGCGGGGACTATCGTGTGCGACATCGCAGCATCGGCATGTGATGTCGCAACGTGCAAAGCCCGCGTTAGGGACAAAATGTATTAGTGACAATGTTATTAATGCGGCTTTTGACTACACATCTTTTCATGGCAATGGAGGTTGTGCATCATTGCGAATCAAATCATTTAAAAACATTTTTCAAATCTGGCAAATTCGAATTTTAAAAGATTCAATCATTTAGCCTTGAGGTACAATGACTTGAGGGAACAATTGCTGTAAACTTTAAAACAAATCTTTCCTTAAAAAAAATGAAACTTTTTTGCTAATTAAGTAAAAAAAAAAAATATTTGAATTTATTCTGATAGAAAGTTTTGCAGGTAATTAATGAATAATAGAAAGTTTTGCAGGTAATTAATGAATAATATTTCAATCAAATTATTCCACATTTATGGGTAGATTGATTTCCCACTGTTCCTATTCAAGGTGATGCAAAACCTCTTTATGGAAAGAAGTCAAGCCCTGTTTTATTTTTTTTCTAAGTATCTGTTCTAGTTACTTTTCATTGTTAAAGGGAACCTGTCAGGTCCAATATGCACCCAGAACTACGAGCAATTCCGGGTGTATATTGCTAATTACTGCGTAACCGTCCCTGTATACACTAGCATAGATAAAGAGATCTTTAGAAAAAGTATTTCTAAAGATCCTATATGATATGCTAATGAGCGCAGGGACTAGTCACAAGGGCGTAGGTAATGCACTCATTCCACCCTCTTAGCATGCCAGCACGCCCACAGGGGAGTCCTAACATGCTCTTCAATGCCCATTGCCAGCGTCATTACCAGTGGTGACACGCATAGCTGTTCATTGCTACAGCCTCAGACGCCGTGCACTGCGCATGATCAGAAGTCCCCCCGCACTTCTGTAGATGTGCACCAGACTTCTCTGAAGGCAACACGCGTATACCCGGCTTCATAGTGCGCATGACTGGAAGTGCAGTGACCTGATCTTGTGCAATGCATGGCAATATGTGTCACCACTGGTGATGACACTGGCAGTGGGCATTAAATAGCACACACACGCCCCTGTGGGTGTACTAACATGCTAAGAGGGCGGAATGAGCGCAGGAACTAACACCCTTGTAACTACTCCTTGCGCTCATTAGCTTATAATGAAGGATCTTTAGAAATACTTTTTCTAAAGATCCCTTTATCTATGCTAGTGTATACAGGGACGGTTAGGCAGGGATTAGCAATATACACCCAGAATTTCACGTGGCTCTGGGTGCATATAGCACCTGACAGGTTCCGTTTAATGGAGATATCTGGAGTTTTTAAAAATAGCATAGTGATCATCTAATTGCTGTATGACTATCTCTACTCTTCCCGCTTTCACGAGATTGCCCAATCATTACCTTTACAGTGACGCAGCTGGGGAAATTAAAAGTTACAAAGTGGCCATTCATGCTCTTCACCCACTATAACAATTTCCTAATAGGATGTTATAATTCCTAAAAGAATAATAAAGTCAGCTTTTCCTTGTATGAAAAGGAATTCCACTGTATGGAACAATCAAAAGAAGAAGCTGAAAGCTAAGACTCACATGCTCGTAAATGTGATCCATTAAAAAAGTTACTAGGGCAGAACATTTATTAAAGTTCTTGGAGTAATTCTTGACCTTGTTTTCTTACCAGGAATAGTGATATTACTGTGCACTTATTAAGTAAATTGTATTACTTCCAGTGTTACAAGTGTATTGCCCAACTGATGACTCAATATAAAAAATGCAATCTTCCCATTTATTATAACCTGCCAGCTTTTGGGGAAGAGAGAAAGTAGTTCAGGGTACATGGATCTGAAATAAATCATGCTTACATGAAAAATGGTTTTAATCACAAGGCTGACATTTACCATTGTACATTGGGAAACACTTTGGGTAACCTAGAAATCAGAGGAGGTGGAAATGTTGAAACAGACAGAGCTAGAAATGAAAAAAATGATACAATATCCCCTCAAGTCATTTTTTCTCAATTCCATATAATATGGATTGATCTGACTACATTCCAGAAGGAAACAGCAAATTGTTATCTACATCAGCGTGGGGCTGTGAGCCGGTCCCATATTGACTGGTGTAATTCAGGTGGCACTTATGCCTAAATAAATCCTTATTTCAATTGTGAAGATTTAACATTTAAGACAGATGAAAAATATAATTATGCAAGATTTTATTGGTAAATGTAGAAACATATTGACTTAGAAATTAATAGTAAAATTATCCCTAAAATTTCAGAATAAATAAAAGGTTAGGATAGTCAGCCAATCTTGTAAGGGTTCCTAGCAAACAAATATTGATGGATTTTCCAGTGAATAGCTCCACTCTTATCAAACTACCCGTCCCACAAGTGCTGGCGAGGCCAATTCATGGGCGGATAAATCCATCCTTATAACCAATGCGTGCGGAACACAGTGCCTATATCAGAATCTGATTCTGGCTAACAGTGTGCATATACCGTACATAATGGATATATACTAAAACCTATGCAGAATCATAATGCAACACGTGATAATAATGATTCCATGTGGATCACTGATGTTGCAAATTAACCGTAGTGTGAATGGCAGTATTTTAACAGCCTGCTTTGTGACACATGCAACTTACACAGTAATCTCTCCCGTGGAACGCTTAACATAGCGCTCACATCAGAATTATATAGAGATTTATGCTATTATCATCATTATAATATGTGCATATGGTTTAACTGGTAGGATTTATGTTAGTATTTACACAATAAATATTTTTTTGAAAGACTCCAACTTGGCTTACATCCACACTCTAATATTAGAGGGGTTGTCCACTACTTTTAAAGTCATCAATGTATAATCATCTGGGGTCCAGCACCTGGCACCCCCCCAATTAGCTGTTCATGGTGCCGACGGTAGCAGCAGGCAACCGAAAATGCTCAATTCCTCAGCTGCCCTGTCTTCTGATAAAGGCTGTTGCAGGGTACTTTCAAATAGGAGGCAGATGTGCAGTACCTGGCCGTGTCTGCTACCAGTTGATGGGGCAGCTCTGGAACTGAGCATTTATGGCCACCTGCTGCCACTGCGGGAACCAAAAGCAGTTTATTGGAAGGTGCCGGGTCCAAGGCCGATCAGACATTGATGACCTATCCTAAGGATAGGCCATCTATGTAAAAGTACTGAACAATCTCTTTAATTATAGGAATACTTAATGATAGTCAATAATACAAAATAAAGGGACTTTTGCTACCATCCCATTAGTTAGAATTATCTGCCCATGAAAAGTCAGGACATAATACTGGACTGCTACTGCTCATATAATGACATATATGCTTGGGTAAAAAGGCTGTGGTTCATTTTATACCTGAGCCAATTGTCAGGACAAGGTTTAGAATTTTCGTATTAAAAACAATCACACAACCTATTTTAATATTTTAATCTACTTATAATTAAAGTCACATTTAGAGATGAGCGAACCGGTCGCGGTTCGGCTCGAGGTTGGTTCGCCGAACGGACCTCCCGTTCGAGTTCGGTTCGTCGAACGTTCGACGAACCGAACTCGAACTGCATAGGAAACAATGGCAGGCAATCACAAACACAGAAAAACACCTAGAAAACACCCTCAAAGGTGTCCTAAAGGTGACAAACAACTCAAACACATTGGAAAGTGACAAGGACATATACTCATGCGAAAACAAAACAGCTGGACAAGGAAAAAGAGGAGGACACACAGATATAGGCATGGCACGCCCTTCTAAAATCATGTAAAACACCGCAAGGTGACTCCAAGCGGAGTCTCCCTTTTTTCCAAAAATTGGGCCACACACACACCCACCCCTTCAGTGGCAGCACTTGTGCCCCAGTTGTACACTTCACAGCTACATTTGCATCAAGCACATTCAAAAATACGCCATTCTTATCCGTCCCCAGGATGACACCGGGGTAGGTAGCAAAGTCTTTCCTGATCCCAGCTCTGTTCATCTTGGCTTCTTTTAAAAACACAGCAAGCAAGGGTTACTCCAAGCGGAGTCTCCCTTTTTTCCAAAAATTGGGCCACACAGACACCCACCCCATCAGTGGCAGCACTTGGGCCCTAGTTGCAAACAGGATGTTTTGATTTGCATCAAGCACATTCAAAAATACGCCATTCTTATCCGTCCCCAGGATGACACCGGGGTACGTAGATAAAGTCTTTGCTGATCCATGACTTGTTCATCTTGGCTTCTTTTAAAAACAATGTAAGCAAGGGTTACTCCAAGCGGAGTCTCCCTTTTTTTCCAAAAATTGGGCCACACAGACACCCACCCCATCAGTGGCAGCACTTGGGCCCTAGTTGCAAACAGGATGTTTTGATTTGCATCAAGCACATTCAAAAATACGCCATTCTTATCCGTCCCCAGGATGACACTGGGGTAGGTAGCAAAGTCTTTCCTGATCCCAGCTCTGTTCATCTTGGCTTCTTTTAAAAACACAGCAAGCAAGGGTTACTCCAAGCGGAGTCTCCCTTTTTTCCAAAAATTGGGCCCACACACACCCACCCCTTCAGTGGCAGCAGTTGTGCCCCAGTTGTACACTTCACAGCTAGATTTGCATCAAGCACATTCAAAAATACGCCATTCTTATCCGTCCCCAGGATGACACCGGGGTAGGTAGCAAAGTCTTTCCTGATCCCAGCTCTGTTCATCTTGGCTTCTTTTAAAAACACAGCAAGCAAGGGTTACTCCAAGCGGAGTCTCCCTTTTTTCCAAAAATTGGGCCACACAGACACCCACCCCATCAGTGGCAGCACTTGGGCCCTAGTTGCAAACAGGATGTTTTGATTTGCATCAAGCACATTCAAAAATACGCCATTCTTATCCGTCCCCAGGATGACACCGGGGTACGTAGATAAAGTCTTTGCTGATCCATGACTTGTTCATCTTGGCTTCTTTTAAAAACAATGTAAGCAAGGGTTACTCCAAGCGGAGTCTCCCTTTTTTTCCAAAAATTGGGCCACACAGACACCCACCCCATCAGTGGCAGCACTTGGGCCCTAGTTGCAAACAGGATGTTTTGATTTGCATCAAGCACATTCAAAAATACGCCATTCTTATCCGTCCCCAGGATGACACCGGGGTAGGTAGCAAAGTCTTTCCTGATCCCAGCTCTGTTCATCTTGGCTTCTTTTAAAAACACAGCAAGCAAGGGTTACTCCAAGCGGAGTCTCCCTTTTTTCCAAAAATTGGGCCCACACACACCCACCCCTTCAGTGGCAGCAGTTGTGCCCCAGTTGTACACTTCACAGCTAGATTTGCATCAAGCACATTCAAAAATACGCCATTCTTATCCGTCCCCAGGATGACACCGGGGTAGGTAGCAAAGTCTTTCCTGATCCCAGCTCTGTTCATCTTGGCTTCTTTTAAAAACACAGCAAGCAAGGGTTACTCCAAGCGGAGTCTCCCTTTTTTCCAAAAATTGGGCCACACAGACACCCACCCCATCAGTGGCAGCACTTGGGCCCTAGTTGCAAACAGGATGTTTTGATTTGCATCAAGCACATTCAAAAATACGCCATTCTTATCCGTCCCCAGGATGACACCGGGGTAGGTAGCAAAGTCTTTCCTGATCCCAGCTCTGTTCATCTTGGCTTCTTTTAAAAACACAGCAAGCAAGGGTTACTCCAAGCGGAGTCTCCCTTTTTTCCAAAAATTGGGCCACACAGACACCCACTCCATCAGTGGCAGCACTTGGGCCCTAGTTGCAAACAGGATGTTTTGATTTGCATCAAGCACATTCAAAAATACGCCATTCTTATCCGTCCCCAGGATGACACCGGGGTACGTAGATAAAGTCTTTGCTGATCCATGACTTGTTCATCTTGGCTTCTTTTAAAAACAATGTAAGCAAGGGTTACTCCAAGCGGAGTCTCCCTTTTTTTCCAAAAATTGGGCCACACAGACACCCACCCCATCAGTGGCAGCACTTGGGCCCTAGTTGCAAACAGGATGTTTTGATTTGCATCAAGCACATTCAAAAATACGCCATTCTTATCCGTCCCCAGGATGACACCGGGGTAGGTAGCAAAGTCTTTCCTGATCCCAGCTCTGTTCATCTTGGCTTCTTTTAAAAACACAGCAAGCAAGGGTTACTCCAAGCGGAGTCTCCCTTTTTTCCAAAAATTGGGCCCACACACACCCACCCCTTCAGTGGCAGCAGTTGTGCCCCAGTTGTACACTTCACAGCTAGATTTGCATCAAGCACATTCAAAAATACGCCATTCTTATCCGTCCCCAGGATGACACCGGGGTAGGTAGCAAAGTCTTTCCTGATCCCAGCTCTGTTCATCTTGGCTTCTTTTAAAAACACAGCAAGCAAGGGTTACTCCAAGCGGAGTCTCCCTTTTTTCCAAAAATTGGGCCACACAGACACCCACCCCATCAGTGGCAGTACTTGGGCCCTAGTTGCAAACAGGATGTTTTGATTTGCATCAAGCACATTCAAAAATACGCCATTCTTATCCGTCCCCAGGATGACACCGGGGTAGGTAGCAAAGTCTTTCCTGATCCCAGCTCTGTTCATCTTGGCTTCTTTTAAAAACACAGCAAGCAAGGGTTACTCCAAGCGGAGTCTCCCTTTTTTCCAAAAATTGGGCCACACAGACACCCACCCCATCAGTGGCAGCACTTGGGCCCTAGTTGCAAACAGGATGTTTTGATTTGCATCAAGCACATTCAAAAATACGCCATTCTTATCCGTCCCCAGGATGACACCGGGGTACGTAGATAAAGTCTTTGCTGATCCATGACTTGTTCATCTTGGCTTCTTTTAAAAACAATGTAAGCAAGGGTTACTCCAAGCGGAGTCTCCCTTTTTTTCCAAAAATTGGGCCACACAGACACCCACCCCATCAGTGGCAGCACTTGGGCCCTAGTTGCAAACAGGATGTTTTGATTTGCATCAAGCACATTCAAAAATACGCCATTCTTATCCGTCCCCAGGATGACACCGGGGTAGGTAGCAAAGTCTTTCCTGATCCCAGCTCTGTTCATCTTGGCTTCTTTTAAAAACACAGCAAGCAAGGGTTACTCCAAGCGGAGTCTCCCTTTTTTCCAAAAATTGGGCCCACACACACCCACCCCTTCAGTGGCAGCAGTTGTGCCCCAGTTGTACACTTCACAGCTAGATTTGCATCAAGCACATTCAAAAATACGCCATTCTTATCCGTCCCCAGGATGACACCGGGGTAGGTAGCAAAGTCTTTCCTGATCCCAGCTCTGTTCATCTTGGCTTCTTTTAAAAACACAGCAAGCAAGGGTTACTCCAAGCGGAGTCTCCCTTTTTTCCAAAAATTGGGCCACACAGACACCCACCCCATCAGTGGCAGCACTTGGGCCCTAGTTGCAAACAGGATGTTTTGATTTGCATCAAGCACATTCAAAAATACGCCATTCTTATCCGTCCCCAGGATGACACCGGGGTAGGTAGCAAAGTCTTTCCTGATCCCAGCTCTGTTCATCTTGGCTTCTTTTAAAAACACAGCAAGCAAGGGTTACTCCAAGCGGAGTCTCCCTTTTTTCCAAAAATTGGGCCACACAGACACCCACCCCATCAGTGGCAGCACTTGGGCCCTAGTTGCAAACAGGATGTTTTGATTTGCATCAAGCACATTCAAAAATACGCCATTCTTATCCGTCCCCAGGATGACACCGGGGTACGTAGATAAAGTCTTTGCTGATCCATGACTTGTTCATCTTGGCTTCTTTTAAAAACAATGTAAGCAAGGGTTACTCCAAGCGGAGTCTCCCTTTTTTTCCAAAAATTGGGCCACACAGACACCCACCCCATCAGTGGCAGCACTTGGGCCCTAGTTGCAAACAGGATGTTTTGATTTGCATCAAGCACATTCAAAAATACGCCATTCTTATCCGTCCCCAGGATGACACCGGGGTAGGTAGCAAAGTCTTTCCTGATCCCAGCTCTGTTCATCTTGGCTTCTTTTAAAAACACAGCAAGCAAGGGTTACTCCAAGCGGAGTCTCCCTTTTTTCCAAAAATTGGGCCCACACACACCCACCCCTTCAGTGGCAGCAGTTGTGCCCCAGTTGTACACTTCACAGCTAGATTTGCATCAAGCACATTCAAAAATACGCCATTCTTATCCGTCCCCAGGATGACACCGGGGTAGGTAGCAAAGTCTTTCCTGATCCCAGCTCTGTTCATCTTGGCTTCTTTTAAAAACACAGCAAGCAAGGGTTACTCCAAGCGGAGTCTCCCTTTTTTCCAAAAATTGGGCCACACAGACACCCACCCCATCAGTGGCAGCACTTGGGCCCTAGTTGCAAACAGGATGTTTTGATTTGCATCAAGCACATTCAAAAATACGCCATTCTTATCCGTCCCCAGGATGACACCGGGGTAGGTAGCAAAGTCTTTCCTGATCCCAGCTCTGTTCATCTTGGCTTCTTTTAAAAACACAGCAAGCAAGGGTTACTCCAAGCGGAGTCTCCCTTTTTTCCAAAAATTGGGCCACACAGACACCCACCCCATCAGTGGCAGCACTTGGGCCCTAGTTGCAAACAGGATGTTTTGATTTGCATAAAGCACATTCAAAAATACGCCATTCTTATCCGTCCCCAGGATGACACCGGGGTACGTAGATAAAGTCTTTGCTGATCCATGACTTGTTCATCTTGGCTTCTTTTAAAAACAATGTAAGCAAGGGTTACTCCAAGCGGAGTCTCCCTTTTTTTCCAAAAATTGGGCCACACAGACACCCACCCCATCAGTGGCAGCACTTGGGCCCTAGTTGCAAACAGGATGTTTTGATTTGCATCAAGCACATTCAAAAATACGCCATTCTTATCCGTCCCCAGGATGACACCGGGGTAGGTAGCAAAGTCTTTCCTGATCCCAGCTCTGTTCATCTTGGCTTCTTTTAAAAACACAGCAAGCAAGGGTTACTCCAAGCGGAGTCTCCCTTTTTTCCAAAAATTGGGCCCACACACACCCACCCCTTCAGTGGCAGCAGTTGTGCCCCAGTTGTACACTTCACAGCTAGATTTGCATCAAGCACATTCAAAAATACGCCATTCTTATCCGTCCCCAGGATGACACCGGGGTAGGTAGCAAAGTCTTTCCTGATCCCAGCTCTGTTCATCTTGGCTTCTTTTAAAAACACAGCAAGCAAGGGTTACTCCAAGCGGAGTCTCCCTTTTTTCCAAAAATTGGGCCACACAGACACCCACCCCATCAGTGGCAGCACTTGGGCCCTAGTTGCAAACAGGATGTTTTGATTTGCATCAAGCACATTCAAAAATACGCCATTCTTATCCGTCCCCAGGATGACACCGGGGTACGTAGATAAAGTCTTTGCTGATCCATGACTTGTTCATCTTGGCTTCTTTTAAAAACAATGTAAGCAAGGGTTACTCCAAGCGGAGTCTCCCTTTTTTTCCAAAAATTGGGCCACACAGACACCCACCCCATCAGTGGCAGCACTTGGGCCCTAGTTGCAAACAGGATGTTTTGATTTGCATCAAGCACATTCAAAAATACGCCATTCTTATCCGTCCCCAGGATGACACCGGGGTAGGTAGCAAAGTCTTTCCTGATCCCAGCTCTGTTCATCTTGGCTTCTTTTAAAAACACAGCAAGCAAGGGTTACTCCAAGCGGAGTCTCCCTTTTTTCCAAAAATTGGGCCCACACACACCCACCCCTTCAGTGGCAGCAGTTGTGCCCCAGTTGTACACTTCACAGCTAGATTTGCATCAAGCACATTCAAAAATACGCCATTCTTATCCGTCCCCAGGATGACACCGGGGTAGGTAGCAAAGTCTTTCCTGATCCCAGCTCTGTTCATCTTGGCTTCTTTTAAAAACACAGCAAGCAAGGGTTACTCCAAGCGGAGTCTCCCTTTTTTCCAAAAATTGGGCCACACAGACACCCACCCCATCAGTGGCAGCACTTGGGCCCTAGTTGCAAACAGGATGTTTTGATTTGCATCAAGCACATTCAAAAATACGCCATTCTTATCCGTCCCCAGGATGACACCGGGGTACGTAGATAAAGTCTTTGCTGATCCATGACTTGTTCATCTTGGCTTCTTTTAAAAACAATGTAAGCAAGGGTTACTCCAAGCGGAGTCTCCCTTTTTTTCCAAAAATTGGGCCACACAGACACCCACCCCATCAGTGGCAGCACTTGGGCCCTAGTTGCAAACAGGATGTTTTGATTTGCATCAAGCACATTCAAAAATACGCCATTCTTATCCGTCCCCAGGATGACACCGGGGTAGGTAGCAAAGTCTTTCCTGATCCCAGCTCTGTTCATCTTGGCTTCTTTTAAAAACACAGCAAGCAAGGGTTACTCCAAGCGGAGTCTCCCTTTTTTCCAAAAATTGGGCCACACAGACACCCACCCCATCAGTGGCAGCACTTGGGCCCTAGTTGCAAACAGGATGTTTTGATTTGCATCAAGCACATTCCAAATCCACAAGCATTTACTCTCCCCAGGATGACACAGGGGTAGTAAATTCCTTCTGGATCCATGACTTGTTCATTTTGATGAACGTCAGTCTGTCCACATTGTCACTGGACAGACGCGTGCGCTTATCTGTCAGCACACACCCAGCAGCACTGAATACCCGTTCAGAGACAACGCTGGCAGCTGGACACGACAAAATCTCCAAGGCGTAACTGGAGAGCTCTGGCCATTTTTCTATGTTTGAAGCCCAAAAGGAGCAAGGCTCCAGTTGCACAGTCATGGCATCGATGTTCATTTGGAGATACTCCTGTATCATCCTCTCCAGCCGTTGAGTATGTGTCAGACTTGTTGTCTCTGGTGGCCTTGCAAAAGAGGGTCTAAAAAAATTATGAAAAGATTCCATAAAATTGCTGTTACCGGCACCAGATACGGTCCTACTGGTACGGGTAGACTGGTGAAGATGACGAGACCGTCCCATGTTTGTCAAGTTACAACTGGGAGATTCCCTCCCTGCACCTGCACGGTTGTTTAGTGGAAAAGCCGAGCTAAGATCGAGTAACAGCTTCTGCTGATACTCCTGCATACGTGCGTCCCTTTCTATGGCTGGAATTATGTCACAAAATTTGGACTTGTACCGGGGATCTAATAGTGTGGCAATCCAGTAGTCATCATCACTTCTAATTTTGACAATACGACTGTCATGTTGGAGGTAGTGCAACAAGAAGGCACTCATGTGTCTTGCGCAGCCATGCGGACCAAGTCCACGCTGTGTTTGTGGCATAGATGTGCTAACCGTTCTTTCTTCCTCTGACATCTCCCCCCAACCTCTTTCAACTGAAATTTGACCAAGGTCTCCCTCATCCGCTGAGTCTTCCATGTCCATGGACAGTTCGTCCTCCATTTCTTCATGTTCTCCTGCACCTTGCTCAACATTTCGCCTGCTACTATGCGCCCTTGTCGATCCCTGTTCCCCATGGTCCCATGCCTGCTGCGTTGGTGATGATGAACGTCTGGATCTTGGTGATGTTGTTGTCCCTTGCACACATGAATCCTCCTGTAGTTCCTCCCCTTCATGTTGTCCCACCCCCTGACTCCGAATAGTGTTTAGCGTGTGCTCCAGCATGTAAATGACTGGAATCGTCATGCTGATAATGGCATTGTCAGAGCTAAACATATTCGTCGCCATGTCGAAACTGTGCAGAAGGGTGCATAGGTCCTTGATCTGAGACCACTCCATCAGGGTGATCTGCCCCACCTCTGCATCTCGTTGGCCCAGGCTATACGTCATGACGTATTGCACCAGGGCTCTGCGGTGCTGCCACAGTCGCTGTAACATGTGTAGAGTTGAATTCCAGCGTGTCGCCACATCGCATTTCAGGCGATGAACCGGCAGGCCGAAAGACTTCTGGAGCGATGCAAGTCGCTCAGCTGCGGCGCTTGAACGCCGGAAGTGAGCAGACAGTTTTCGTGCCCTGTTCAGAAGGCCATCTAGGCCGGGATAGTGTGTTAAAAATTGCTGCACGACAAGGTTCAACACGTGAGCCATACAAGGTACGTGTGTCACCTTGCCCAGGCGAAGGGCCGCACCCAGGTTTGCAGCATTGTCGCACACGGCCTTACCAGGCTGCAGGTTGAGTGGAGACAACCATTTATTAAACTCGGACCGCAGAGCTGACCACAACTCCTCAGCTGTGTGACTCTTATTACCAAGACATGTCAAGCTAAAGACCGCCTGATGCCGTTGCGCTCGGCTGCCAGCATAGTAATGAGGCGTGCGTGATTCCTTCTGCGCAGTGAGAACGCTGGTGGCCTGACCAGGCAGGCTTGGGGCGGAGGTGGAGGACCCAGATGAGGTGGAGGATGCAGAAGCTGTGGCGGAACTTGGACAGACAGAGGATTGACACACAAGTCGTGGGGACGGCAAGACTTGTGCAGCAGACCCTTCACCATCTATCACCATAGTTACCCAGTGCCCAGTCAGCGACATGTAACGTCCCTGTCCATGCTTACTGGTCCAAGTATCGGTGGTGAAATGCACCCGTTCACACACAGAGTTTCTCAAGGAAGCGGTGATGTTGTGTGCGACATGCTGGTGTAGCGCGGGCACACCTTTCTTAGAGAAGTAGTGGCGACTAGGCATCTGGTACTGGGGCACAGCGACAGACATAAGGTCTCTAAAATCCTGTGTGTCCACTAGGCGGAAAGGCAGCATTTCGGTAGAGAACAGCTTACAGAGGGATAGAGTCAACCTCTTAGCTTTGTCATGGGTCGGAGGAAGTGGCCTTTTATTTGACCACATCTGAGGGACAGAGATCTGGCTGCTGTGTGTAGACGGTGTTGAGTAGGGTGTCCCTGGAAAAATGCAGGTTTGTGAGGAAAGTGCAGGCGGAGACATGATGTTGCCTTCATCCAACGTTGGTGCTATCGATGTCTGAGAGAGCTGTACACACTCACTTGTTTCCCCTTCCAAACCAACTGACGACCTTACAAGCAAACTGCCTGTTGCGGTTACAGTGGTGGAAGTTTTGCGTGGAAAAACAGGTGTGACAGCTGTCCCCACAGTCCTAGAAGATGAAGAGCGCGCGGATGCACTGGAAGGGGCGGGCGGTGGATGGTTCGCTCCGCTAGCCGGCATTGCAGCACGGTGAGCTTCCCACCGGGACTTATGATATTTATTCATGTGACGATTCATGGAAGAAGTTGTCAAACTGCTGAGGTTTTGACCTCTACTAACAGAATCATGACAAATGTTACATATCACATGAGTTGGGCGATCTTTTTCGATGTGAAAAAAGGCCCAGGCTAGGCAAGGCTTAGAGGCCATGCGACCTGTTGATCCACCCCGAATAATGCTCATAGGCAGAGTGGTGGCTGAGGATGCAGTTGTAGACGTGCTACCAGTGCTCCGACTCTGTCCAGGAAGGCGCAAGGTAACTTCGTCGTCGGTTGCATCCTCCTCCACCGCCTCTGTTGACCTCCTCGAGTGCCTGACTGGGGGTTGACAGTAGGTGGGATCTAGAACGTCATCATCAATTGTTGTGTTTGCACTCCCCTCCCCCTCAGACCGAGCCTCTTCTTGCCCTGACCGAATATTTAAGTTGTCATCCCAATCGGGTATCTGCGTCTCATCTTCATCAGTATGTTCCTCATTGTCTATAACCACAGGTGTTACAGTTTGTGACAAAGGGTCAACATTATGCTCAGAAACTTGGTCCTCACGGCCTGAATCTGAGTCACAAAGGTTCTGGGCATCACTGCAGACCATTTCCTGTTCTGTACTCACTGTAGCTTGGGAGCAGACCTCTGATTCCCAGGCTATAGTGTGACTGAACAGCTCTGCAGACTCAGCCATCTCAGTTCCACCATACTGTGCAGGGCTGATGGAGACTTCAGAGCTGGGAGAAATCAAGTGTGATTGGGATGACAACTCAGAGGAATGGTGTTTTTTGGATGCGGTACTTGAAGTGGCTGAGAGGGCACTTGTTGGACCACTTGAGATCCATTCAAGCATTTTCCTTTTTTGCCCATCATCTACCTTTGTTCCTCTTGTTCGTGTCCGTAAAAAAGGGAGCACATCGGATTGTCCACAATAAGTAGTAGACATCTTACTTTTGCTAGTAGATGGTCTATCTTCAGCAGATGATAATGGAGCTTTGCCACCTTCCCCACTGACAAAACATTTTTTGCCTTTTCCACCACGCCTCTTCCCCTTTCCACCAGCATCTGTCATTTTGCCACTCATGTTGATTGCGACAAGATTGTGGACTGAAAATGTGGTAGTAAAAATTGAGAGGTGGTGAAGATTGCAGTGGTGGTCTAGCTTTATTAACAGCAGAATAATAAAGAATAAATATCCCTGACAATGTAACTTAGTTATAATTCGTTGGAGTGTGCAACGCAGGCAGACGTGCTGCAAATGTCTTGGCACTAGTGGGACTATAGCAAAGTCCAATAGCCACGTATAGGATGCCACTAGGTACACTGAGTGTTTGCTAGTATAATGGCTTCGTTATAATTAGTTGGAGTGTGCAACGCAGGCAGATGTGCTCTGCAAATGTCTTGGCACTAGTGGGACTATAGCAAAGTCCAATAGCCACGTATAGGATGCCACTAGGTACACTGAGTGTTTGCTAGTATAATGGCTTCGTTATAATTAGTTGGAGTGTGCAACGCAGGCAGATGCGCTCTGCAAATGTCTTGGCACTAGTGGGACTATAGCAAAGTCCAATAGCCACGTATAGGATGAAACTAGGTACACTGTGTGTTTGCTAGTATAATGGCTGAGTTTAAAAAACTTGGAGTGTGCAATGCAGGCAGATGTGCTCTGCTAATGTCTTTGCACTAGTGGGACTATAGCAAAGTCCAATAGCCACGTATAGGATGCCACTAGGTACACTGAGTGTTTGCTAGTATAATGGCTTCGTTATAATTAGTTGGAGTGTGCAACGCAGGCAGATGCGCTCTGCAAATGTCTTGGCACTAGAGGGACTATAGCAAAGTCCAATAGCCACGTATAGGATGCCACTAGGTACACTGAGTGTGTGCTAGTATAATGGCTTCGTTATAATTAGTTGGAGTGTGCAACGCAGGCAGATGCGCTCTGCAAATGTCTTGGCACTAGTGGGACTATAGCAAAGTCCAATAGCCACGTATAGGATGCCACTAGGTACACTGAGTGTTTGCTAGTATAATGGCTTCGTTATAATTTGTTGTAGTGTGCAACGCAGGCAGATGCGCTCTGCAAATGTCTTGGCACTAGTGGGACTATAGCAAAGTCCAATAGCCACGTATAGGATGCCACTAGGTACACTGAGTGTGTGCTAGTATAATGGCTTCGTTATAATTAGTTGGAGTGTGCAACGCAGGCAGATGCGCTCTGCAAATGTCTTGGCACTAGTGGGACTATAGCAAAGTCCAATAGCCACGTATAGGATGCCACTAGGTACACTGAGTGTTTGCTAGTATAATGGCTTCGTTATAATTAGTTGGAGTGTGCAACGCAAGCAGATGCGCTCTGCAAATGTCTTGGCACTAGTGGGACTATAGCAAAGTCCAATAGCCACGTATAGGATGCCACTAGGTACACTGAGTGTTTGCTAGTATAATGGCTTCGTTATAATTTGTTGTAGTGTGCAACGCAGGCAGATGCGCTCTGCAAATGTCTTGGCACTAGTGGGACTATAGCAAAGTCCAATAGCCACGTATAGGATGCCACTAGGTACACTGAGTGTGTGCTAGTATAATGGCTTCGTTATAATTAGTTGGAGTGTGCAACGCAGGCAGATGCGCTCTGCAAATGTCTTGGCACTAGTGGGACTATAGCAAAGTCCAATAGCCACGTATAGGATGCCACTAGGTACACTGTGTGTTTGCTAGTATAATGGCTGAGTTTAAAAAACTTGGCGTGTGCAATGCAGGCAGATGTGCTCTGCTAATGTCTTTGCACTAGTGGGACTATAGCAAAGTCCAATAGCCACGTATAGGATGCCACTAGGTACACTGAGTGTTTGCTAGTAAAATTGCTTAGTTTAAAAAACTTGGAGTGTGCAATGCAGGCAGATGTGCTCTGCAAATGTCTTGGCCCTAGTGGGACTATAGCAAAGTCCAATAGCCACGTATAGGATGCCACTAGGTACACTGAGTGTGTGCTAGTATAATGGCTTCGTTATAATTAGTTGGAGTGTGCAACGCAGGCAGATGCGCTCTGCAAATGTCTTGGCACTAGTGGGACTATAGCAAAGTCCAATAGCCACGTATAGGATGCCACTAGGTACACTGAGTGTGTGCTAGTATAATGGCTTCGTTATAATTAGTTGGAGTGTGCAACGCAGGCAGATGCGCTCTGCAAATGTCTTGGCACTAGTGGGACTATAGCAAAGTCCAATAGCCACGTATAGGATGCCACTAGGTACACTGAGTGTTTGCTAGTATAATGGCTTCGTTATAATTTGTTGTAGTGTGCAACGCAGGCAGATGCGCTCTGCAAATGTCTTGGCACTAGTGGGACTATAGCAAAGTCCAATAGCCACGTATAGGATGCCACTAGGTACACTGAGTGTGTGCTAGTATAATGGCTTCGTTATAATTAGTTGGAGTGTGCAACGCAGGCAGATGCGCTCTGCAAATGTCTTGGCACTAGTGGGACTATAGCAAAGTCCAATAGCCACGTATAGGATGCCACTAGGTACACTGTGTGTTTGCTAGTATAATGGCTGAGTTTAAAAAACTTGGAGTGTGCAATGCAGGCAGATGTGCTCTGCTAATGTCTTTGCACTAGTGGGACTATAGCAAAGTCCAATAGCCACGTATAGGATGCCACTAGGTACACTGAGTGTTTGCTAGTAAAATTGCTTAGTTTAAAAAACTTGGAGTGTGCAATGCAGGCAGATGTGCTCTGCAAATGTCTTGGCCCTAGTGGGACTATAGCAAAGTCCAATAGCCACGTATAGGATGCCACTAGGTACACTGAGTGTTTGCTAGTATAATGGCTTCGTTATAATTTGTTGTAGTGTGCAACGCAGGCAGATGCGCTCTGCAAATGTCTTGGCACTAGTGGGACTATAGCAAAGTCCAATAGCCACGTATAGGATGCCACTAGGTACACTGAGTGTTTGCTAGTATAATGGCTTCGTTATAATTAGTTGGAGTGTGCAACGCAGGCAGATGCGCTCTGCAAATGTCTTGGCACTAGTGGGACTATAGCAAAGTCCAATAGCCACGTATAGGATGCCACTAGGTACACTGTGTGTTTGCTAGTATAATGGCTGAGTTTAAAAAACTTGGAGTGTGCAATGCAGGCAGATGTGCTCTGCTAATGTCTTTGCACTAGTGGGACTATAGCAAAGTCCAATAGCCACGTATAGGATGCCACTAGGTACACTGAGTGTTTGCTAGTAAAATTGCTTAGTTTAAAAAACTTGGAGTGTGCAATGCAGGCAGATGTGCTCTGCAAATGTCTTGGCACTAGTGGGACTATAGCAAAGTCCAATAGCCACGTATAGGATGCCACTAGGTACACTGAGTGTTTGCTAGTATAATGGCTTCGTTATAATTTGTTGGAGTGTGCAACGCAGGCAGATGCGCTCTGCAAATGTCTTGGCCCTAGTGGGACTATAGCAAAGTCCAATAGCCACATATAGGGTGCCACTAGGTACAGAGTGTTTGCTAGTATAATGGCTGAGTTTAAAAAACTTGGAGTGTGCAATGCAGGCAGATGTGCTCTGCTAATGTCTTTGCACTAGTGGGACTATAGCAAAGTCCAATAGCCACAGATAGGATGCCACTAGGTACACTGAGTGTTTGCTAGTATAATGGCTTCGTTATAATTTGTTGGAGTGTGCAACGCAGGCAGATGCGCTCTGCAAATGTCTTGGCACTAGTGGGACTATAGCAAAGTCCAATAGCCACGTATAGGATGCCACTAGGTACACTGAGTGTTTGCTAGTATAATGGCTTCGTTATAATTTGTTGGAGTGTGCAACGCAGGCAGATGCGCTCTGCAAATGTCTTGGCCCTAGTGGGACTATAGCAAAGTCCAATAGCCACGTATAGGATGCCACTAGGTACAGAGTGTTTGCTAGTATAATGGCTGAGTTTAAAAAACTTGGAGTGTGCAATGCAGGCAGATGTGCTCTGCTAATGTCTTTGCACTAGTGGGACTATAGCAAAGTCCAATAGCCACAGATAGGATGCCACTAGGTACACTGAGTGTTTGCTAGTATAATGGCTTAGTTAGAATGAGTTGGAGTGTGCAGAGGACAAGAGGGTACAGTGGCAGGATTGTGGTGCTCTGGGTAGAGGAATGGAAGCCTGCCTTTCTATTCCCTCCTAATGGTGAAATGCAGGGAGGAAATCCCTGACCTGGGCTACACAGACGCTGTTGCTGTTTGCAGGACCTGTCACCTATGGCTCTCTGACCCTGCCGGTACGAGCCCTTAAAAGGACTGCTAGAATGTGCTCTCCCTAAGCTGTCTAACGCTGTGTATGCAGCGCATACAGCTGTATCGGCGATAGGACAAAGGACGGAACTGCGACAGTGATGTCTGACACCAAAGACGCAGAAGGCAGATAATGGCGATCGTGAAGAAAATGTCCGGTTTTATAATGCAGGGACATGTGACATGCAGATCCTATCACACATGCCGTTGCTTCTCTGCCTCAAAGTCCACTTAGGTGTGTGTGTGTCTGTGATTGGCTGACATGCTGGCCAGCCCCACAAGACGCGCGCGCTTAGGGAAGGAAGACAAGAAAAAAAAAAAAAAAAATGGCGATCGCCATTATAGAAACAGCAGTGATCTGAAGGCGCTGTTCCCGCACACTATACACTGAAATGTGATAATAGTTTGATTCACAGAGTGACTTACACTATTACAGCAGAAACCAAGCTAAGATTTAGCTGTTTTTTGGCTGCTAGAACCGTTCTCGAACGTTTCTAGAACTATCGAGCTTTTGCAAAAAGCTCGAGTTCTAGTTCGATCTAGAACATGCCCCAAAATCACTCGAGCCTAGAACTGGAGAACCACGAACCACGAACCGCGCTCAACTCTAGTCACATTTTACTCACATTCTATGAACTCTCTTCCACTCCAATCCTGTCCCTTGAGTTGATCTACATTATTGCCTAAAACTGCTAAAGCTTATTAAAAAATGTTACAAGAGGTACGTCTTCCAATACCCAGACTACCATCTAGCATTATGGGCACACTTTTTGCACCTTATTTCTGGATGGCCTCCTGATGACTCCATATCCCATAGCGGGTAAGTAGAGGTGAGCGGACTCATCTGAGAAAGATCGATTTCAAGTTGAATTGTCTGAAATTCATGGTTTCATGCGAATTTGAACATTTTGAGATTTAATTTGCCAGTTGCAAAAAGAAGCTTGCTTGACTTCATATCCATACTGCTGAAACATCAGAGCAGGGTAATGTATTTAAGCATTGCCACACAGGCCTACCCATAATGCCCTGCAGCTATGACATCTTACAGATTATTACACCATGTACGGTAGTGGTCACTACCTGGGCTATCACAGATCTGCACTTCCCAATGTAGCATGTATTTTATGGCAGATTGTTTTCACTATCCAAAGTCACTGAGTAAGTCTCTCTCTTCTGTAGAGTGTAAGCTCTTACGGTCAGCACTGGCCACTTTTTCTCTTGTAAAGTGTAAGCTCTTATGGTCAGCAGTGTCCTCTCTCTTTCCTGTAGAGTGTAAGCTCTTATGGTCAGCAGTGCCCTGTCTCTTTCCTGTAAAGTGTAAGCTCTTATGGTCAGCAGTGTCCTCTCTCTCTTGTAAAGTGTAAGATCTAATAATCAGCAGTGTCCTCTCTCGGTCTCTCTCTCTCCTGTATAGTGTAAGCTCTTATGGTCAGCAGGGTTCTCTCTCTTGTGTAGAGTGTAAGCTCTTATGGTCAGCAGGGTCCTCTCTCTCCTGTATAGTATAATCTCTCATGGTCAGCAGTGTCATCGGTCTCTTTCCTGTTTTCCTGTAGAGTGCAAGCTCTTATGGTCAGCAGTGTTCTCTCCCTTTCCTTTAGAGTGTAAGCTCTTATAGTCAGCAGTGTCCTTTCTCTCTTGAAAAGTGTAAGATTTAATGATCAGCTGTGTCCTCTCTCGGTCTCTCTCTCCTGTATAGTGTAAGCTCTTATGGTCAGCAGGATTCTCTCTCTTGTGTCAAGTTTAAGCTCTTATGGTCAGCAGTGTCATCGGTTTCTTTCCTGTAGAGTGTAAGCTCTTATGGTCAGCAGTGTCCTCTCTCTCTCTTGGAAAGTGTAAGCTCTAATGATCAGCAGTGTCCTCTCTCTCCTGTATAGTGTAAGCTCTTATGGTCACTATCCTCTCTCTATCTCTCTCTCTCGTAAAGTGTAAGCTCTAATGATCAGCAGTGTCCTCTCTCTCTCTCCTGTATAGTGTAAGCTCTTATGGTCACTATCCTCTCTCTATCTCTCTCTCTCGTAAAGTGTAAGCTCTAATGATCAGCAGTGTCCTCTCTCTCTCTCCTGTATAGTGTAAGCTCTTATGGTCACTATCCTCTCTCTATCTCTCTCTCTCGTAAAGTGTAATCTCTAATGATCAGCAGTGTTCTCTCTCTCTCTCCTGTATAGTGTAAGTTCTTATGGTCACTATCCTCTCTCTATCTCTCTCTCTCGTAAAGTGTAAGCTCTAATGATCAGCAGTGTCCTCTTTCTGTCCTATATAATGTAAGCTCTTATGGTCAGAATGGGTTCTCGCTCTCCTGTAGAGTGTAAGGTCTTATGGTCAGCAGTGTCCTTCTCTCTTCTGTAGAGTGTAAGCTCTTATGTCAGCAGGGTCCTCTCTGTCCTGTATAGTGTAAGCTTTTATGATCAGCAGTGTCATCACTCTTTTTCTCTCCCCTGCATATATTTTATGGGCAATTACAAGCTTTCTAGTATTGAGATTTGCCCAATCTCTATTTGTCACAGATCTAAATATTTGGGAAAATTAGTCAAAAACGATTTTGATTTTTGGTAAAATTTCAAAAGATGCATTCGTCTCTACCTGTAAGTATACTAATAGTGTTGATTTGTTAAATTCTCTTAATCATTTGGCAGCACAAACAAAAGTATAATATATAACTACCAGTATTTGATGCCTTTATATCTATTCGGTACTTTGTTGCTATTAGGTGATTCAATCTATTAACAGTGTTGTATTTTATCCTCAAATGAATGCCCATTTTCATATTTGCAAGTTTGAAATTATATTTTGGTGTCTTGGTCTTTCACTATTGTTGTAAGCATTTATGTTATTACTTTTCTGATACTTGGGATTTCTAGGATATTTTATTTTAAGTTGACTGAGCGTGTGAGCATGGGGTAATCATTTTACAAGTACTTTTAGGGTGCCATCTTCTGCCATTAGGTAGGTTGATGTTCCTTGGGATTACTAGGGATAGTATAGTCCCTTTTGTGCTATCATCTCAGTGTTTATAGCATATAGCTCATATACTGTATACTAAATACATCATCATATTCTATTTTTTAATTTCTACCTACCAATATATCCCGTGTTTGAATCAATTAAGCCTATCTATCTGACCCTAGTTTTTAATCAGAGATATTCTATGTATTGAGGTAAATTTATTTTAAAATTTTTAGATTAACTTTCTTAGTTTTAGGAAAGGTTCTTCTTATATTGGGAGTTCTTTTGCAGTGGATTTAATAATTATTTAATGTTAGCTATAATCTGCAACATTGCTCGACATTTGTATAACAAGACGTGCCATGGATTATCATTAGGTGGCCATTGTTTTTAGACAGGTGCTATATGAAGATTGTAAAACCCACATGTAATTCTTGAGCTATAACAATCTAGTTCATATTTGCAAATCTAGAATTCATAATGTGGTACTTTTTGCATTACTAATCTTTGTATGCTGTAGTTGGGGAATAACTAAAATGTAATGGTTACCAAATGAAGAAAAATAATTTTGATTACTGGCATACAGAGATCAAAAAAAAAGATTAGCACTACCCAGGTCCAGAGTCCATTACTGTACTTCATTAAAAAGACACAAAGGGATAGGATATTAGTAATATTAATTCCTAATATATGGATTACAATTGGCCGCAGACCAACTAATTAAATTCCCATATTTCCTATTATCATTTGCTACCCCAATATCTGCTAATTAAAATTCCTAGCTGTCAACCTGCCCGACATGTTTCGCCATGACTGGCTTCATCAAGTACTATAGCCTCAGTCCCTGATAAAGCCAGTCATGGCGAAACATGTTGGGCAGGCTGGTATCTAGGAATTTTGATTAGCAAATATTGTGGTAGGAAATGATAATACGAAATATGGGAATTTAATTAGTTGGTCTGCGGCAAATTGTAATCCATATATTAGGAATTAATATTACTAATATCCTATCCCTCTCTGTCTTTTTAATGTTAGCCAATTAATAGTTTAATAAAAGTTATGTTTTAATGACTTTTAGTTAGGGTACCTCTAGTTGACTTTATGGACAAATTGTGTTTACAATAATTTAACCTTATGCTGATCAAGGAATTTTTTTTAGCTTGTTTTTGGTGGTACATTGTTGCACTTCGTGACAACCAAAGCAAAACAATATGAACTTTCTTGGCCGATATCTGAAGCTGGGTTCATGGGGACCTCTTACAATTTCCAGGGCCTCTCGATATCATGGCACCTCAAAACGTAGTAATCACAAACGGCACCACAAATGTCATCAGTAGAGTGATGGCCAAGGAAAGTCTTAGGGGCACTTTGCACGCTGCGACATCGCAGGCCGATGCTGCGATGCCGAGCGCGATAGTGCCCGCCCCCATTGCAACTGCGATATCCTTGTGATTGCTGCCGTAGCGAACATTATCACTACAGCAGCTTCACATGGACTCACCTGTCCTGCGACCGTTGCTCTGGCCGGCGACCCGCCTCCTTATTAAGGGGGCGGGTCATGCAGCGTCACTGCGACGTCACTTGGCAGGCGGCCAATAGGAGCGGAGGGGCGGAGATGAGCGGGATGTAAACATCCCGCCCACCTCCTTCCTTCCGCATATCCTACGGAAGCCGCAGTGACACCGGTAGGAGATGTTCCTCGCTCCTGCGGCTTCACACACAGCGATGTGTGCTGCCGCAGGAGCGAGGAACAACATCGGACCGTCGCGTCAGCGTAATCATGGATTACGCCGACGCTGCACCGATGATCTGATTATGACGCTTTTGCGCTCGTTAATCGTATCATCGAGCCTTTACACACTACGATGTCGCATGCGATGCCGGAAGTACGTCATTTTCAATTTGACCCCACCGACATCGCACCTGCGATGTCGTAGTGTGCAAAGCCCGCCTTAGTGGCCTGGTTGGGCTGCCATGGAGTATAAATGTAGATGCCAAAACAGTGTTGTTCCAGTCTTTTTGCTCCTCTCTACTGGCATATGTTTTTTCAGTAAAGATAATGGAATCAACATTTGTTCCTCTTGACAGCCTAGATTCTAAAATAATTACTTTATTGTACAGTTGATTCTAACTTCCTCTTAGAGAGTGATAGGTCAGCTTTGCAGAATGGAGTCTTGTCATGGACCAAATACTTTATTTTCCACCATAAACCTTCACTTTGAGATCCTGTCTGTTGGCCTTGACAGAGTTAATTAATTTCTGATTATCACGTTCATCCAATCATACTTGAAATTCTGTCTAGCTGTTAATGTTGGTTTCCATTTGGCATTTCAGTATACAAATCTCACTTCAATCTCCTAAGTTCACAAACATTGATTTATATTTCCACCCATTGGATTTTTATGTTTTGTTTTGTGTATTTTATATTTTCAGATATTTTGCTTAATGCTTTGATTTTTCTATTTCAACGCTTTAATGTCTTTCCGTGTCCACACATATGGTTTTTTTTTTTATAACCTTTCCATTTTTTAGACTTGCAACAAATTTTACATGATGTTTCGGATCATCCACTATACAACTATCTTTGTGTTGAATTTCTTTTTTGCACAAGTTTTCAAATTTCTCGTATTTATACAGCTTTATACATAGCAGCAAAATGTAACCAAAACAAAATTTGCCTAAATATATTTTCATTCCAGTCGCTGTACTTAGATTTTTCACTAGACCATAGTTAATAGCTGTTACTTTGATGGCTGTTAAACTGTATGAACTGTACATGATGAGCATGTCCAGTGAGATGAATCTGTTTTGTTTGGTGTTTTTCTTATTAAGCTAATTGCAAATGATTCGTAATCCTGACAGCTGCAAATAGCATGTCACACTGAATTGCATATTTTACAGAGAGATTAAGCTGAGGTCAAGACCTGGTTTAAATTGTCGAGCTTTAAACAGCTCCCAGTGCCCTAATAAAGAAGATGGCACCAAGCTCAAGTTGGATTTCAATGCAGGACATTATTGAATATTGTGATTCTAAATGAAGTATTTTATGCATGATATAAAATGAATACTAATGTTAACTGAAATTGGATTCATCAGCTTTAATAAAGGGAATACCAAGAGATGTGAAATAGAAAAGGCTGAAATTGAAAACAGCATGCAGCTGATTAAGTGGAAACTAAGAAATAATGAAAAATTGAAGGACTGCCTGCAAGGATGTGTTAGATTACATTGGTTTTCTTAGATTGGCAGAGACAATATATGTCTGTTAACATGTGAGTTTTGATTTGAACGAGGGGCTTTTTTTCTGACTCTGTTTCCATACATGGGATTGAACATTAAACAATATATTGTCATGTTTAGTAAAAGCCCTAAAGTGTTAGTTTCCCTGGCCAAGAGAATTAACTAATGTTCTGCATGTCGATTGTAAAAGATATAGTTCAAAACGTGCCTTTTTTACTATGTACATACAGTGGGGAAAATAATTATTTGATACACTACTGATTTTGCAAGTTTTCCCCACCTATAATGAATGGAAAGGTCTCCAATTTTTATCACAGGTATACGTCAAATATGACAGAATAAACAAAGCCTAGAAAATCATATTGTATATTTTTAAATATTAATTGGCATTTTATTGCATGAAATAAGTATTTGATACAATAGAAATACAGATCTTAATATTTGGAACAGAAAACGTTGTTTGCAATTACACAGGTCAGACATTTCTTGTAGTTCTTGACCAAGTTTGCACACACTGCAACAGAGACTTTGTCCCACTCCTCCGTACAGATCTTCTCCAGATCTTTCAGGTTTCAGGGCTGTCCCTGGGAAATATTGAGATTCAGGTCCCGCCAAAGATTTTCTATTGGGTTCAGGTCTGGAGACTGGCTAGGTTACTCCAGCACCTAGAAATGCTTCTTACGGAGCCACTTCTAAGTTGACCTGACTGTGTGTTTTGGGTCACTGTCATGCTGGAAGAAATAGCCATAACCCATCTTCAATGCTCTTACTGAGGGAAGGAGGTTGTTGGCCAAAATCTCGTAATACATTATGTCTTTCATCCTCCCTTCAATACAGGACAGTTGTCCTGTTCTCTTGGCAGAAAAACACCCATAAAATATGATGTTTTCACCCCCACGGTTGGTACAGTATTCTTGGGGTTGTGCTCGTCCTTCTTCTTCCTCCAAACAAGGCATGTGGAGTTGATACCAAAAAGTTCTCATTTAGTATCATGACCTTCTCCCATGCCTCTTTTGGATCATTCACATAATCTTTGCAAACTTCAAATGGGCCTGGACATATATTGGTGTGAGCAGAGGGACCTTGCGTGCACTACAGGATTTTAATCCATGACGGCGTAGTGTGTTACTAATAGTTATCTTTGAGACTGTGGTCCCAGATCTCTTCAGGTCATTGACCAGGTCCTGCTATGTAGTTCAGGGCTGATTCTTGACCTTTCTCAGAATCATCTATCACGAGGCGAAATCTTGCAAGGAGCAAGGTGTAAGATTAACTGTCATCTTGTGTTTCTTCTATGTTCTAATAATTGCACCAACAATTATTGGCTTCTCTCCAACGTGTTTGTCTATTATCCTGTAGCCTATCTCAGCCTTGTGCAGATCTACTTTTTCCTCTGGTGTCCTTAGACAGCTCCGGGTCATGGCCATGGTAGAGAAGTTGAAGTTTGATTAATTGTGTGAACAGGTGTCTTTTATACAGGTAGTAAGTTCAAACAAGTGCAATTAATACAGGTAATGAGTAGGTGGGCTTCTTAAAGAAAGTAGGTAATTACTTATGTCATGCAATAAAATGCAAATAAATTATTTAAAAACTTACAATGTGATTTTCTGGTTTTGGGTGGATTCTGTCTGTCACAGTTGACGCTTACCTACAATAACATTACATACAGACCTATTACAGACCAATTACAGACCTGTCCATTCTTTGTAGGTGGGAAAACCTGCAAAAGCAGCAGTGTATCAAATACCGTATTTTTCGGACCATAAGACGCACTTTTTTTCCTCCAAATTTGGGAGGAAAGTGTGGGGTGCATCTTATGGTCTGAAGCTGCGGGGTAGGGAGCTGTGGGGAGTCAGCGCTATGCAGTGGGATCACAGGAGGCAGGGAGGGTCGCTGCTGCAGGATGCCGGCTGCTGGAGAAACCACGTGTGCCCGCTGCTTAAAGTCAGTGAATATTCATTAGCTGCTCCCCGCTCACCTCTCTCTGCAGTCAGCGGGGGTGAGGAGCAGCTAATGAAAACTTGTTTAATGTAAACAGCGGTCACACGTGGGAGCTCCAGACGCCGGCTTCCTGCAGCGGCTGGGGAGACTGTGTGTCCGCTGTTTAGGAGGCAGGAGCAGGGTGCCGCTGCAGTCATGTATGGCCGGGGGAAGTGCAGATCACTGCAGTGTCCAGGCCAGAGCACGGCATACCTTCACAGCACAGCCGCAGGCTCTGTGCTGAGGGCTCAAATTACTTTCACTTTGCTCCTGCTGCCTTTACACTAGAAACAGTCTCCCGTAGCTGACAAGGACCTACAGTGATGTAATGCAGAGGGGTGGCCAGAGCAGCACAGAACAGCACAGTGCCCGCCTCTTCATTACATCACTGCAGGTCCTTCAGATATGTGAGACTTTGTTTGTAATGCCAGGACCAAACTGAAGCATGGTGAGCAATGCATCACATCAGTAAAAGTAAGGCAATAAAGGCATTACTGTACACCTGGATGGGGTTGGATCATATACATATACACATATACATACATACATACATATATATATATATATATATATATATATATATATCTTTACACGCACACACACACACACACTATATAACTATATACACACAGACACATTATATACACACAGACACACACACACACACACACTATAACTATACACACACACACACACACACACACACAATCCAGATTGGAGGATCACACACATAATGATGGGGAACATACATATTCCACGATGGGGGCCATATATACAAGGTACCCAGAAAGGAGGATATGAGGACAGAATTTGGGGATATTATTACCTCAGTAACACTGTCAGCAGTAAAATAACAGTGTGTCATGACCACATTCTTTTACTTTAATTTTATTTTTTTCTATTTTTTCCTCCTCTAAAACAAGGGTCCGTCTTATAGTCTGGTGCGTCTTATAGTCCGAAAAATACGAAACTTATTTTCCTCATTGTATGTACAATCATCAAACAGAATGATGCATATATTATGTATATCGATTGTATACAACAATATACTCATCTGAGGAAACAATGTATTGTGTGCTACTGAATTCACCACTGAGGTGCACATCACTAGAGATGAGCGAACCGGTCCCGGTTCGGCTCGAGGCGGTTCGCCGAACGGGGGGTCTGGCTCGAGTTCGGCTCGTCGAACGTTCGACGAACCGAACTCGAGCCCATAGGAAACAATGGCAGGCAATCACAAACACAGTAAAACACCTAGAAAACACCCTGAAAGGTGTCCAAAAGGTGACAAACAACTCACAACATAACACAAACACATGGGAAAGTGACAAGGACATATACTCATGTGAAAACAAAACAGCTGGACAAGGAAAAAGAGGGAGACACACAGATATATGAGTATATGCAAAGAAACATCGATTCCATTATTGTGCAACTTGAGCCCTGCTCATTTTAGGCTTCCAATCTGGATAAATTGCCTGAGCTCGCCACGTACGCCTTGAGGATCTTGTCGTGTCCTGCAGCCAGCGTTCTCTCGGAACCTGTCTTCAGTGCTGCTGGGGGTCTGCTGGCAGATAAGCACACGTGTCTGTCCACTGACAATGTGGACCTGGCTCTCAGAGGACTTTTCTTCCCCTGGGTCAGCCAGGGGAGGCGAAAGGCACGCGTATTTTTGAGAGTGCTTCATGCAAAGCATCTTTTTCTTTGTCAAAAGGGGGGCTCAACCGATGCCAGTCAAGTGGGGTGTGTGTGGCCCAGTTAGTGGCAACGAGGGAGACTGTGGTTGGAGTCCCCTCGCTGTGTCTCTAAAAGAACCAAGATGAACAAGTCATGGCTCTCAGAGGACTTTTCTTCCCCTGGGTCAGCCAGGGGACGGGAAAGGCACGCGTATTTTTGAGAGTGCTTCATGCAAAGCATCTTTTTCTTTTTCAAAAGGGGGCTCAACCGATGCCAGTCAAGTGGGGTGTGTGTGGCCCAGTTAGTGGCAACGAGGGAGACTGTGGTTGGAGTCCCCTCGCTGTGTCTCTAAAAGAACCAAGATGAACAAGTCATGGCTCTCAGAGGACTTTTCTTCCCCTGGGTCAGCCAGGGGACGGGAAAGGCACGCGTATTTTTGAGAGTGCTTCATGCAAAGCATCTTTTTCTTTTTCAAAAGGGGGCTCAACCGATGCCAGTCAAGTGGGGTGTGTGTGGCCCAGTTAGTGGCAACGAGGGAGACTGTGGTTGGAGTCCCCTCGCTGTGTCTCTAAAAGAACCAAGATGAACAAGTCATGGCTCTCAGAGGACTTTTCTTCCCCTGGGTCAGCCAGGGGACGGGAAAGGCACGCGTATTTTTGAGAGTGCTTCATGCAAAGCATCTTTTTCTTTTTCAAAAGGGGGCTCAACCGATGCCAGTCAAGTGGGGTGTGTGTGGCCCAGTTAGTGGCAACGAGGGAGACTGTGGTTGGAGTCCCCTCGCTGTGTCTCTAAAAGAACCAAGATGAACAAGTCATGGCTCTCAGAGGACTTTTCTTCCCCTGGGTCAGCCAGGGGACGGGAAAGGCACGCGTATTTTTGAGAGTGCTTCATGAAAAGCATCTTTTTCTTTGTCAAAAGGGGGGGTCAACCGATGCCAGTCAAGTGGGGTGTGTGTGGCCCAGTTAGTGGCAACGAGGGAGACTGTGGTTGGAGTCCCCTCGCTGTGTCTCTAAAAGAACCAAGATGAACAAGTCATGGCTCTCAGAGGACTTTTCTTCCCCTGGGTCAGCCAGGGGACGGGAAAGGCACGCGTATTTTTGAGAGTGCTTCATGCAAAGCATCTTTTTCTTTGTCAAAAGGGGGGGTCAACCGATGCCAGTCAAGTGGGGTGTGTGTGGCCCAGTTAGTGGCAACGAGGGAGACTGTGGTTGGAGTCCCCTCGCTGTGTCTCTAAAAGAACCAAGATGAACAAGTCATGGCTCTCAGAGGACTTTTCTTCCCCTGGGTCAGCCAGGGGACGGGAAAGGCACGCGTATTTTTGAGAGTGCTTCATGCAAAGCATCTTTTTCTTTTTCAAAAGGGGGCTCAACCGATGCCAGTCAAGTGGGGTGTGTGTGGCCCAGTTAGTGGCAACGAGGGAGACTGTGGTTGGAGTCCCCTCGCTGTGTCTCTAAAAGAACCAAGATGAACAAGTCATGGCTCTCAGAGGACTTTTCTTCCCCTGGGTCAGCCAGGGGACGGGAAAGGCACGCGTATTTTTGAGAGTGCTTCATGCAAAGCATCTTTTTCTTTGTCAAAAGGGGGGGTCAACCGATGCCAGTCAAGTGGGGTGTGTGTGGCCCAGTTAGTGGCAACGAGGGAGACTGTGGTTGGAGTCCCCTCGCTGTGTCTCTAAAAGAACCAAGATGAACAAGTCATGGCTCTCAGAGGACTTTTCTTCCCCTGGGTCAGCCAGGGGACGGGAAAGGCACGCGTATTTTTGAGAGTGCTTCATGCAAAGCATCTTTTTCTTTTTCAAAAGGGGGCTCAACCGATGCCAGTCAAGTGGGGTGTGTGTGGCCCAGTTAGTGGCAACGAGGGAGACTGTGGTTGGAGTCCCCTCGCTGTGTCTCTAAAAGAACCAAGATGAACAAGTCATGGCTCTCAGAGGACTTTTCTTCCCCTGGGTCAGCCAGGGGACGGGAAAGGCACGCGTATTTTTGAGAGTGCT